>NW_028319124.1:2782142-2938035 GCF_062004578.1 Staurois parvus | reverse complement strand
GGAACGGTTAGCTATGAAATATATATTTGAAGGGTTCAAGAGATGTAATTTTCTGCTGTCCTAGATATTCCAGTTAGGGAGTGTGACATATCAAACTGTTTGTCTTCTTGTGGCCAATCTGAAGATATACCTGGTTTTTATGTAAGTCTCTCATATTCCAAGATATTAAACAGGGGGGAAAATGGATTTTAAAAGTGTTTTGAATGTGTTTGAACTCAGGGGAAGGCTTGTGTTATCTTTTTACGATGTGCTAGATTGCACAGGTTCTTTGGACAGCGAGGCCCCAGCTCCCTTGGGGGTTTTATAGCTCGGGGCTCCCTGCTGTGCTCAGGCCTCCTGTGACACTGCCAACACACAGGCCATATGTCACTGTGGCTGAACAGAGAGGAAGAATGAGAATGAGGGGGATATGTTTGTACAAGATGGAGGATCCTTTGCCAAGATGGAGATTGGAGCTAAAATGGTTGAACCGCATCCATCTCTGTGGGCATGATTGCTACACCACCATTTACAGAACATGCATTTCTTGTATTTTTTTCAGTGAATACAAAGCATTCTCTGATTGGCTGAGGTAGAAATGCGGGGCAATGATGTCTCAATCTCCACCTTGTCCAATAAGAGAAAGCCCGTGCATTCATTTAAACCACTTACTGACCAGCCACAGTATACAGTGGGGCAAAAAAGTATTTAGTCAGCCACCAATTGTGCAAGTTCTCCCACTTAAAAAGATGAGAGAGGCCTGTAATTGGCATCATAGGTAGACCTCAACTATGAAAGACAAAATGAGAAAAAAAATCCAGACAATCACATTGGCGGATTTGGAAAGAATTTATTTGCAAATTATGGTGGAAAATAAGTATTTGGTCACCTACAAACAAGCAAGATTTCTGGCTCTCACAGACCTGTACCTTCTTCTTTAAGAGGCTCCTCTGTCCTGCACTCATTACCTGTATCAATGGCACCTGTTTGAACTTGTTATCAGTATAAAAGACACCTGTCCACAACCTCAAACAGTCACACTCCAAACACCACTATGGTGAAGACCAAAGAGCTGTTGAAGGACACCAGAAACAAAATTGTAGACCTACACCAGGCTGGGAAGACTGAATCTGCAATAGGCAAGCAGCTTGGTGTGAACAAATCAACTGTGGGAGCAATAATTAGAAAATGGAAGACATACAAGACCACTGATAATCTCCCTCGATCTGGGGCTCCATGCAACATGGGGTAAAAATGATCACAAGAACGGTGAGCAAAAATCCCGGGACCACATGAGGGGACCTAGTGAATGACATGCAGAGAGCTGGGACCAACGTAACAAAGGCTACCATCAGTAACACACTACGCCGCCAGGGACTCAGATCCTGCAGTGCCAGACGTGTCTCCCTGCTTAAGCCAATACATGTCCGGGCCCGTCTGAAGTTTGCTAGAGAGCATTTGGATGATCCAGAAGAGGATTGGGAGAATGTCATATGGTCAGATGAAACCAAAATAGAACTGTTTGGTAGAAATACAACTCATCGTGTTTGGAGGAGAGCGAATGCTGAGTTGCATCCAAAGAACACCATACCTACTGTGAAGCATGGGGGTGGCAACATCATGCTTTGGGGCTGTTTCTCCGCAAAGGTACCAGGACAACTGATCCATGTACAGGACAGAATGAATGGGGCCATGTATCGTGAGATTTTGAGTGCAAACCTCCTTCCATCAGCAAGGGCATTGAAGATGAAACGTGGCTGGGTCTTCCAACATGACAATGATCCCAAACATACCACCCGGGCAACAAAGGAGTGGCTTCGTAAGAAGCATTTCAAGGTCCTGGAGTGGCCTAGCCAGTCTCCAGATCTCAGCCCCATAGAAAACCTTTGGAGGGAGTTGAAAGTCCGTGTTGCCCAGCGATAGCCCCAAAACATCACTGCTCTAGAGGAGATCTGCATGGAGGATGGGCCAACATACCAGCAACAGTGTGTGCCAACCTTGTGAAGACTTACAGGAAACGTTTGACCTCTGTCATTGCCAACAAAGGATATATAACAAAGTATTGAGATGAACTTTTCATATTGACCAAATACTTATTTTCCACCATAATTTGCAAATAAATTCTTTCCAAATCAGCCAATGTGATTGTCTGGATTTTTTTTCTCATTTTGTCTCTCATAGTTGAGGTCTACCTACGACGCCAATTACAGGTCTCTCTCATCTTTGTAAGTGGGAGAACTTGCACAATTGGTGGCTGACTAAATACTTTTTTGCCCCACTGTATATGCTGCGACAGGTCGGCACATGCAGGCAAAATCACGTACATGTACGTGATTTTGCCTGTTTGAGTTAAAGGGGGGCACATAGTGGACACAGCAGAACGCGGATCCCGATACTTGGGGCCCGATGATCATGTGATTGCTATGCGATCACAATGTCAACAAAGCTGTTATGAATTGGCCCACAGCTATCACATGGTACCTTGGCTATTCACAGCTCCCTGCACCATGTGATTAGCTGCAACCAATCACAGATTACAAGTAGTGATCACAACTGTCATGAATGGTTAACCCGTGACAGTTGGAAACGTTGCTGTTAACAGTGTAAAAAAATAATCCCTGATCACCCCCTCAGAGTAGTACATGTTACTATGGTGACAATGAACTACTCTGATGAAAGCATGCAAAAAAAGAGTAGTAAAAAATAAAAAAAGTTAAAAAATGAAAAAAAAAAGTAAAAAGAAAAAAATGAACTGAAACTGACTTGCTCTCATGGCGGGGGATTCAGAGCTGGACACCATTCACCTACAGAGAAAGATTATGGGCCTGCTGCTGCGGGAACTACAAAGCAGTGACACCAATGGCCAATCCAAGATTGTATCAGCCTTCTCTGCAACAGGACTGTTATTGTCCAGTTCTCATACAGACATCACTGCTTGCTGTGCTGTCATGCTGCAACTCTGCACTTCTCCGCAAAAGTCAAGAGCCTGCGCAAGAACTCTTGTTCCTAGAAGGCAGTACTATCCATAGGTTTGGTAAGCAGCCTCTTTCTGTCATCACTCTAGAGACTCTGCATGCAGACACCTTTAAAACTCAGTTAACAGGATAACTTTGTTTTGAGCAGTACAACCAGCTTATCTGTCTAACTTCATTGAATTACCAGTATTCATTAATGTTTATGGGCCCCACCATTGCTAGCAGAAGACAGCCTACCATATTAGGAACTTTTTACATCACAGGACTCAGGCAGCAATGTCTAGTTAAAGGGACCTCTTCCTTTCTAAGGCCATTGTTGTTCAAACTAGGATAGCTACATATATTTATGCTGAAGTATACATTTACATAATTCTCTGTATAACCCTTGTAGTGCTGGTAGCCCAGAGGGACTTAATGAGTCAACAAGTCTTTTCATTCCCCCCCTCTTACTGACAGTGTTGCAATTAAATAGTTGAAGCTGACTTCTCATGACTGTATAATCTGTTAAACATTGCTAATTTACTGTTGTATTGTGCCAGTGTTATGCTTTTATGTGTGTACAGTTGCAAGAAAAAGTATGTGAACCCCTTGAGATTACATTGAGTTTTGCATGAATTGGGCATGAAATGTGCTCTGAACGTCATCTAAGTCACAACAATAGAAGAACACAGTCTGCTGAACATAATACTACACAAACATTAGATGTTGCCATGGTTTAATTGCACATAACATGTAAACATTCACAGTACAGGGAGGAAAAAGTATGTGAACCTTTGGATTTAATAACTGGTTGACCCTCCTTTGGCAGCAATAACCTCAACCAAACGTTTCCTGTAGTTGCAGATCAGACCTGCACAACGATCTGGAGTAATTTTGGACCACTCCTCTTCACAAAACTGTTTCAGTGTAGCAATATTCCTGGGATGTCTGGTGTGAATCGCTCTCTTAAGGTCATGCCACAGCATTTCAATCGGGTTGAGGTCAGGACTCTGACTGGGCCACTCCAGAAGGCGTATTCTGTGCTGTTGCAGCCATTGTTTTGTTGAATTACTTGTATGCTTTGGGTCATTGTCCTGTTGCATCACCCATCCTCTGCGGAGCTTCAGTTGACGGACAGATGGTCGTACGTTTTCCTGCAAAATGTCTTGATAAACTCTGGAATTCATTTTCCCATCAATGACAACAATCCGTCCAGGCCCTGAGGCAGCAAAGCAGCCCCAAATCATGATGCTCCCTCCGCCATGTTTTACAGTGGGGATGAGGTTTTGATGTTGGTGTGCTGTGCCTTTTTTTCTCCACACATAGTGTTGTGTGTTCTTCCCAAACAACTCAATCTTGGTTTCATCTGCCCACAGTTTATTTTGCCAGTAGTGCTGTGGAACATCCAGGTGCTCTTTTGCAAACTTCAAACGTGCTGCAATATTCTTTTTGGACAGCAATGGCTTCCTCCGTGGTGTCCTCCCATGTACTCTATTCTTGTTTAATGTTTTCCTTATTGTAGATGTGTCAACAAAAATGTTAGCATGTGCCAGAGATTTCTGTAGGTCTTTAGCTGACACTCTGGGATTCTTCTTTACCTCATGCAGCATTCTGCGCTGTGCTCTTGCAGTCATTTTTACAGGACGCCTAGGGAGAGTAGCAACAGTGCTAAACTTTCTCCATTTGTAGACAGTCTGTCTTACCGTGGACACATGAACATCAAGGCTTTTGGAGATACTTTTGTAACCCTTTCCAGCTTCATGCAAGTCAACAATTCTTGATCGTTGGTCTTCTGAGAGATTTTTTCTGCGAGGCATGGTTCACATCAGACAGTGCTTCTTGAAACCAGTAAACCCAAAACAGATGTGTGTTTTTTAAGGGCAGGACAGCTGTCAGGAACACATCCAATATCATCACACTGATTGGAGTCAAGGTTGGCTCACTCCTGGCTCCAATTAGCTCTGGGAGAAGTCATTAAGCTAGGGCCTCACATACTTTTTCCTCCCTGAACTCTGAATGTTTACATGTTATGTGCAATTAAACCATGGCAACATCTAATGTTTGTGTAGTATTATATTCAGCAGACTGTGTTCTTCTTTTGTTGTGACTTAGATGACGTTCAGAGCACATTTTATGCCCAATTCATGCAAAACTCCACGTAATCCCAAGGGGTTCACATGCTTTTTATTGCAACTGTAGCACTACGCCCTGTCCCGCACAGACAGGCATTCAGCATTTTCCACACAAACTTGCTTCAGAGTCAGAAATCAGCCCTTGAGCTTTGGTTTTGTTGTTTATTGAGGGATTTGTTGTTTATTGGATGCCCAAGGGAATTTGTTGAGGGGATTTGTTTAATACTGAATGCTCAAGGGAACCGATAACTGAGGACAACTTTCCTGGAACTCACAAACTTCTCTTCTGTAACACGGTCTCTTTTGAAAAGCTAGCCAGTGTCTCCTTGATGTTCCACCCCAGACCCTAGATGAAATGCTCCTCTTCACCCAGCAATCTGGAGGTTTTTCTGAGCAGAGGATTTGTCTCTTGTTCCTTTAAATGGGTCTAGTAGGGGGTTAATCTGGTTTCTCACCAGAGTGCCCCGTCCCCTATCCACCCGGGGGGGCAGGTGTACTCACTCAGATCCTCTCCTGTAGTGCTTGCGGGTTGGCTTCTGCTACCAGGCCTATCAGCTGTTCCTTCCCTGCCATATGGGTGGCCCTCATCCAGGGGGCCAGTGAGTCCTGAGTTTTCCTCCTTTTTACCTCCAGGCTCACATGCAGGCCTCACCCTTCTTCCTCCAGCCTCACATATTCCTCTCTATTCTCTACACCTCTCCCACCACACACTGCTGCCACAGAGCAGGCTCCAACACTTTGTAAGGGAGTCCAGCCCCTTGCCAAGCCTTCTGTTGGGGATTGGCTGAGGTCCCTCAAAAATGCAGCCAGTCACTCCTCAGATCCACTCACTGCCTCCAAGGTCTTCCTCCGAAAGCATCAGAGCAGAGGGAAATTCAAGAGGGGCTGACCTGCAGAGCCTCTCAGCCCTGATCACAACTAGACACCTCTGGCTACTACACCTGAGCTGCTAACCAGCTCCTGTATAACCATTAGGATCTAGCTCCCCCTATCTAAACTAGGAGGGTGCTACATGCGTTAACTGGGGGTGTGCATCCTAAACTTATTATTCCTTTGGTTTACTCTGTTGAACAAATCTAATATAGAGGTGTTACTAAAGAACTGTGTCTCTTGTATTATTATTCTCTACAATTGAAATATGTCTGAACCCAGAGTGTCAGAGGTGACGGGAGGCTTGCAAGGTTTGGGCAACCACTGGGGACAAACATCATCGAGCAGCCCCTACAGGGGTAATGCTACAGTAGACAAATCCTCTGAATTACCTTTCTTGGGGGCATGCATGATCAACTGTGGTAGGAATGATGGTACATGTAGTCCTATCAATCCTAGCACTGTTGCGAATGCATGCCCCTAACATGGCCTCATTATTTCTATACCCTGGGCAGCTTGTCAGTCTATAAGAGGTTGCCAGGAGGGAACATTGTTTAGGACCCTGTGTGTTCAGGGAAAAGGCTCTGGAACACAGGTCTTCTGCATATCAGACTTTCGTTCTTGAATGCACCTGAACGATCCCTGAATGAGACCTAAACCCCGATACCTCTCCGTACAGTATTTGCCCCCACCCAGGACTTTGACAGGCGTCCTGCAGTACGGATAGATGATGCTCCTTTCCCTCCCAGGCACATTAACCCCTTAGCATGTCTTGACTCATTAAAGGGTTTGTGATGTGGAGAGGCGGGGTTTAGGGTCATGTGACCGTGATAGACTATCACAGTGGTCACATGATCGAAAAGCTCACTGCTCCTAGCTGGCCTTGTGTGCAAGGGGCCCATCATTGGACGATTCATGCACATGGATCTATAACAGGCATTTTATATGCCTAGCGCAATTTCCTATCACTTTCCCCTGGCCAAGGAGCCACACATGCTGCATACAGCCTGCCGTATAAGTGAATAGCTGTACCTGGCGATGCTTTTGTAAAAGATATTGCTTCTTTGCATTGGCATTTACCTGCGCATGCATATGCAACATATTTTCTGAACGAGGAAGTTTCAATTATATAAACCTAAAGAACAATAAAAAAATCCCACCACGTGTACACAGAGAATAGAATAGAAAAAAATAGACTAGAATCCAATTAAATACAGTGAATATAAAAAGTCTACACACCCCTGTTAAAATGACAAGTTTCTGTGATGTAAAAAAATTAGACAAAGATAAATCATTTCAGAAATGTGTCCACCTTTAATGTGACCTATAAACTGTACAACTCAGTTGAAAAACAAACTGAAATCTTTTGAGTGGAGGGAAGTAAAAATAAAAAACTAAAATAATATGGTTGCATAAGTGTGCACACCCTTAAACTAATACTTTGTTGAAGCACCTTTTGATTTGATTCCAGCACTCAGTCTTTTTGGGTACGAGTCTATCAGCATGGCACATCTTGACTTGGTAATCTTTGCCCACGCTTCCTTGCAAAAACACTCCAAATCTGTCAGATTGCGAGGGCATCTCCTGTGCACAGCCCTCTTCAGATCACCCCACAGGTTTTCCATCGGATTCAGGTCTGGGCTCTGATTGGGCCATTCCAAAACTTTCATCTTCTTCTGGTGAAGCCATTCCTTTGTTGATTTGGATGTATGCTTTGGGTCATTGTCATGCTAAAAGATGAAGTTCCTCTTCATGTTCAGCTTTCTAGCAGAAGCCTGAAGGTTTTGTGCCAATATTGACTGGTATTTGGAGCTGTTCATAATTCCCTCTACCTTGACTAAGGCCCCAGTTTCAACATAGCCCCAAAGCATGATGCTGCCACCACCATGCTTCATGGTGGCTATGGTGTTCTTTTGGTGATGTGAAGTTGTTTTTGCACCAAACATATCTTTTGGAATTATGGCCAAAAAGTTCAACCTTGGTTTCCTCAGACCATAACACATTTTCCCACATGCTTTTAGAAGACTTCAGATGTGTTTTTGCTAAATTTAGCCCGGCTTGGATGTTTTTCTTCATAAGAAAAGGCTTCCATCTTGCCACTCTACCCCAATGCCCAGACATATGAAGAATACGGGAGATTGTTGTCACATGTACTACACAGCCAGTACTTGCCAGATATTCCTGCAGCTCCTTTAGTGTTGTTGTAGGCCTCTTGGAAGCCTCCCAGACCAGTTTTCTTCTTGTCTTTTTATCAATTTTGGAGGGACGTCCAGTTCTTGGTAATGTCACACCTGTGCCATATTCTCTTCTCTTGATGATGACTGTCTTCCCTGTGTTCCATGGTATATCTAATGTCTTGGAAATTCTTTTGTACCCTTCTCCTCACTGATACCATTTGACAATAAGATCCCTCTGATGCTTTGGAAGATCTCTGCGGAACATAGCTTTTACTGTTGGATGTGACTAAGAAAATGTTGGAAAGACCTACTAGAACAGCTGAACTTTATTGGGGTTAATGAGAGGCACTTTAAATGATGGCAGGTGTGTTCCGACTGCTATTTAACACGATTTTGAGTTTGATTGCTTAATTCTGAGCACAGCTACATCCCAATTATAAGAGGGTGTACGCACTTATGCAACCACATTGTTTTAGTTTTTTATGTTTACTCCCCCCCCCAAAAAAAGATTTCAGTTTGTTTTGCACAGTTTATAGGTCACATTAAAGGTGGAAAAAGTTCTAAAATTATTTATCTTTGTCTCATCACAAAAACCTGACATTTTAACATCGGTGTGTAGACTTTTTATAGCCACCTTTCGAAATTTGAATCTCAAATAGAATAGAACCAGCTATTCTTCACAATTTGGATCGATTCATATTTGAATCAATCAAAAACAAATCAATTGGAAAAATTAGAATAAAGTCAAAAACAAATAAACGAATTTCATTATGAATGCTTTGAAAAAAATAACTAACTTAACAAGTTGATCCGAACTAAAATTAATTTTTTCATTCTGCACATGATTAATCTATACCGACAGATACAAGTAGGTGCTGGGGAGCACTGTTGCCAACAACAAATGCTTGCTTGAAGTGTGTAAAGCTGTGCTCTCTTCCCTCGATCTGTCCCCTTGCTTTCTTTGCCTCCTCCACTTCTCCCCTACCCCTTACCAAGGTTCTATGTCCAATCTGTGGCCATTTCCATTAATCAATTAATCAGCATTCCAATATTTAACTTGTGTCAATACAAAGGTTCTGGAATTGCAACCTATCATGACAGAACTGGCACTGTCACGTGACAGCATCAGATCTTTTCATTGCCTGCAGCTCCAGAACTCAGAGTACAATTACTAAATGGTTGAGTGGTTGCTGAGTACATAATTACATAGCTACATAGTTAGTCTGGCTGAAAAAAGACAAAAGTCCATCCAGTTCAACCATTAAAAAAATAAAAAGTTATAATCCTATACCCACAGTTGATCCAGAGGAAGGCCAAAAAACGCAGCAAAGCATGATCCAATTTGCTCCTGCAGGGAAAAAAAATTCCTTCCTGATACCCCGAGAGGCAATTGGATATTCCCTGTATTAACTTTACCTATAAATGTTAGTATCCAGTTATATTCTGTATCTAAGAAAGAATCCAGGACTTTTTTAAAGCATTCCACTGAGCTGGCCAGGACCGACTCTTGAGGGAGTCTATTCCACATTTTCACAGCTCTCACTGTGAAGAAACCTTTCCATATTTGGAGATTAATTTTCTTTTCCTCCAGATATAAAGCGTGCCCCCTTGTCCTCTGTGATGACCTCAGGGTGAATAAATCTACACCGAGTTCACTATATGAACCACTGATGTATTATTACATGTTGATCATATCCCCCCTTACCACTTCAATACCGGACACTTATACCCCCTTCCTGCCCAGGCGAATTTTCAGCTTTCAGCGCTGTCGCACTTTGAATGACAATTGCGCGGTCATGCAACACTGTACCAGAGGCAGACTGACAGCTCATGGGGCCCCCGGGCAATAGGGGATCATGGGGCCCCTGTGTCCTTGCCCAAACTCAAAAAAGCCTATAAAAAAGGTACCAGGGGACTCTCATGGGGCCCCCTACTGACCTCGGGCAGTGCCTGAGTTTCCAAACGGTCAGTCCGCCCCTGCACTGTACCCATATGAAATGTTTACCATTTTTTTCACACAAATCGAGATTTCTTTTGGTGGTATTTAATCACCACTGAGTTTTTTTTTATTTTTTGCTAAATAAAACAAAAATCACCTGAAACTTTTGAAAAAAAAACACACTTTTCTTCGTTTCTGTTATAAAATTTTGCAAATAAATAACATTTCTTCATAAATTTAAGTCAAAATGTTTTCTGCTACATTTCTTTGGTGAAAATAATAATAATTGAATTTGCATTTTTTTTCAAATGTTTCTATTATTTCTTTATTTTTTATTAAATTTTTTCTTTTTTTTACTATTTTATTTTTCAGCACACTGACCAAAGCAATACAATGTTACATTGAACTACTCTGGGAAAGTGATCAGGGTTTTTTTTTTTAACACATTATGATTGCTAATACCAATGTATTTCATTGATATTTGCAATCATTGTTACTCAATGAAACTGATTCATTCAGTCTTTTGTTGTGATTAGCTGTGATTGGGCAAAGCTGATCACATGATACAGATGGGCTGTGATTGGCCCTGTCTGTATCATGTGACTGCCTTGACCAGTCACAGCTAACAACATAATTGTATGCAATGGATGGCATTACAGGAAGCCATCCATTGTATACAATTGACATGTGATCCGCTGTGATTGGTCACAGCGGTCACATGACACTGACAACAGGCCGGTGTAGTGATATGTCATCGACAGTGTCCCGTGGACACAGCCGGTGACAGATCGCGCCGCAGTGCAGCCCTGTGGCCACGTAAGCGGTTCATTTTGACAGGATCCCATATGACGCCCAGTCACAATGGCGAGTGTCCCGGCCGTCAGTCTGCTATAGGGCGGGCGGGAAGGTGTTAATCTCCTCTTCTCAAGAGAGAATAAATTCAGTTCTTCTAATCTTTCCTCATTGCTGAGCTCCTCCATGCCTCTTATCAGTTTGGTCACCCTTCTCTGTACTTTCTCTAGTTCCTCAATGTTCGTTTTGAGAATTGGTGCCCAAAACTGAACTGCATATTCCAGAGGAGATCTTACTAATGATTTGTACCGGGGTAATATGATATCTCTCTCTCCGGAGTCTATACCTCTTTTAATACAAGAGAGTATTTTGCTCGCTTTAGAAACCGCAGCTTGGCATTGCATGCCATTATTAAGCTTGTGATCTACCAGAACTCCCAGATCCTTCACCACCATTGATTCCCCCAGTTGTACCCCCCCTAGTATGTATGATGCATGCATATTCTTAACCATCAAGTGCATAACCTTACATTTATCAACATTAAACCTCATTTGCCACATAGTTGCCCAATTACACAGAGCATTGAGGTCGGCTTGTAAGTTGGAGACATCCTGTAAGGACGTTATTTCACTGCACAGCTTGGTGTCATCTGCAAAGACTGAAATGGGATTTTTAATCCCAGACCCTATATCGTTCATAAATATATTAAAAAGTAAGGGTCCCAATACTGAACCCTGGGGTACACCACTGTTGACCCCAGACCATTCAGAGTATGAATCATTAACCACTACTCTTTGAATACTATCTTTTATCCAGTTTTCTATCCATTTACATACAGATTTTTCAAAGCCCCTAGACTTTACATTTCAAATTAGCCGTGTGTGGGGAACTGTGTCAAACGCTTTGGCAAAATCCAGGTATACCACGTCCACCACCACCACCCCTCTGTCCAAGTATACCACATCCACCGCCACCCCTCTGTCCAAGTATACCACGTCCACCGCCACCCCTCTGTCCAAGTATATCATATCCACCTCCACCCCTCTGTCCAAGTATACCACGTCTACTGCCACCGCTCTGTCCAAGTATACCACATCCACCACCACCCCTCTGTCCAAGGTTTTGCACACCTACTCATAAAAAGAAATCAGATTTGTTTGACAACTTCTGTCTTTCATGAATCCATGCTGTCTGTTGCTTAAAATATTTTTTCCAGAAAGAACTCATCTATGTGGTCTTTTATTAAACTCTCCAGTATCTTCCCAACTATAGAAGTTAAACAGGTCTATAATTACTTGGTAAAGATTTTGACCCCATTTTAAATATTGGCACATTGGCCTTATGCCAATCCAGTGGTACTATGCCAGTCATTAAAGAGTCCCTAAAAATTAGAAACAATGGCTTTGAAATGACATAGCTGAATTCTTTAACACCTGTGGGTGTATGCCATCCGGTCCCGGTGCTTATTTCACCTTTTATTCTGTCTAAATATTTTTGGATCATATTAGTTGTGAGCCAATGTGCATCATCTGGAGCTGTGTCAATACCATGCCCATTATGGACAAGAGCTCCCCCATGCTCCTTTGTATACACTGCGCTGAAGAAGGTATTTAATAAATTTGCCTTCTCTTTGTTCTCAGTCACCCACTCTAGATTACTTTGGAAAGGGCCTACATACTCGGACCGGACCTTTTTACTATTAATATATTTGAAGAATTTTTGGGGGTTGGTCCTGTTATCTTTTGCAATCTGTCGTTTTCAAATTTTGCAACCTTTATTTCCTTTTTGCATATTCTGTTATATTCTCTGTAATGTTTAAATGATGATAGCGTTCCTTCATTTTTAAATTTGATAAAGGCTCTTTTTGTATTATCTATAGCTTTTTTAACTTTGGCCGTAAGCCACATATGATTGATTTTTAGCCTTTTAAACTTGTTGCCCTTGGGAATATATTTTGCAGTGTGTTCACATACAGTCTTTTTGAAGAACTTCCATTTCTGTGTTGTGTTCATTAATGCCAATATTCCCTCCCAGTCTAAGTCTTGGAGAGTAGCTCTCAGCCTTGGAAAATTAGCTCTCTTAAAATTGAGCATTTTTATTTTCCCAAATGTGCTTGCTGTTTACAGCTAACAATAAATGAAATCATGTTATTGTCACTGCTACTCAGATGTTCTTTTATATGGACATTCGTAATAAGCTCTGTATGGTTTGAGATTACCAGGTCCAGCAGAGCATCATTCCTAGTAGGGGCCTCTATGAACTGTACCATAAAATTGTCTTGTAGTAGGTTTAAACATTTTTGCTCTTTAACTGTTCCTGCAGTACCATTACTCCAGTCAATTTCTGGGTAGTTAAAATCCTCCATTATTATCACTGTCCCAGCCCTTGCATCCCTTTCGATCTGAGCTGAGTCTCCACCTGCTCATTAACACAGGGAGGCCTATAACAAACTCCAATGATTACCTTTGTAGTATGCACCCCCATGTGCAGTTCCACCCATAATACTCCAGCCTCATCACACTCTTCATCAACTAGGTCCTCTTTCACACTCGCTCTGAGATCACTTCTCACATAGAGACAGGCACCACCACCTTTCCTATTTACTCTGTCTCTCCGAAAGAGAACATAGCCAGGAATATTAATGTCATGTGAAGCATGAAGCCAAGATTCAGCAATACCAATAAAATCATAGTTCTGTTCCTCATCCCCCCTCCCCCTCGACATAACCCACAGGGACTTCGTCGCTGCTCAAACTCCCTCCAACCCCCTTCCCCCTCACTCAGCTACCCCCTCTACACCCCTCTCCCACGGCCCCACCACTGCTCTGACCTCCTCTCCCACCCCACCCTACATTCCTCATACTGAAGCTCCCCCAACACTCCGCACCTTTGACCTTACTACCATCGAAGAAGTCTCCAAGATACTCTCTGATGCCCGCCTCACCACCTGCCCCCTTGACCCTATCCCCTCACAACTCCTACAACCTCCCTCCCCCTCCATCCTACGCTCCCTCACCCACATCTTCAATCTCTCCCTCTCCTCCGGCACTTTCCCTTCCCCTCTGAAACATGCACACATCACCCCCATACTTAAAAAGCCCTCCCTGGACCCCAATGACCCGAACAACCTCAGACCCATCTCCCTGCTCCCATTTACATCTAAACTCCTCGAGCGCCTAGTCTACGCCCGCCTATGCTCTCACCTCAACGACAACAACCTCCTCGATCCCCTACAGTCCGGCTTCCGTCCCCTACACTCCACCGAAACTGCCTTACTCAAACTCTCCAACGACCTGTTAACCGCCAAAGCTAATGGCCACTATTCAGTGCTCCTACTCCTTGACCTCTCTGCGGCCTTTGACACAGTCGACCACCCCCTCCTCCTCAAAAAACTACACTCCCTCGGCCTCAGAGATTCTGCTCTCTCCTGGCTCTCATCCTACCTGTCACAACGCTCTTTCAGCGTTACCTATAATGCCACCACCTCCCTCTCACTCCCCCTCTCTGTTGGGGTCCCTCAAGGCTCTGTCCTCGGGCCCCTTCTCTTCTCCATCTACACCTCCTCCCTTGGCCAACTCATACACTCTCACGGCTTCAACTACCACCTCTATGCCGACGACACACAAATCTATCTCTCAACCCCCCACCTCACCCCCTCGGTCTCCGCCCGAATCACACACCTGTTGAGCGACATATCAGACTGGATGTCGCTCCACTTCCTTAAACTGAACCTCTCCAAAACCGAGTTTCTTGTCTTCCCTCCAGCCCGGACACCACCCCCCATTGACTTCTCCATCATGTCCAACAACGCCACCATCAAACCCGCCCCGCAGGCCAGAGTACTTGGTGTCATTTTGGACTCCAACCTATCCTTCCAGCCCCAAGTCCACTCTTTAACAAACTCATGCAGACTCCACCTCCGCAACATCGCCAAAATCCGCACGTTCCTAACTCCAGAAACCACTAAACAGCTCATCCACTCCCTCATCATATCACGACTCGACTACTGCAACTCCCTCCTCACTGGCCTGCCTCGCCGCTGGCTATCCCCGCTTCAGTCCATCCTGAATACGGCTGCCAGACTCATTCACCTTTCCAACCGCTCCGTTTCCGCCACCCCCCTCTGCCAATCCCTCCACTGGCTTCCGATTGCGCAACGGATCAAATTCAAAATCCTAACGCTGACGTACAAAGCTGTCCACCATACTGCCCCGAACTACATCACTGACCTAATATCCAAGTACCGCCCAGCACGCACACTCCGCTCCTCACAAGACCTCCTTCTCTCTAGTTCCCTGGTCTCCTCCTCCCATGCCCGCCTCCAGGACTTCTCCAGGGTGTCGCCCATCCTCTGGAACTCCCTGCCCCAACCCATCAGATTATCACCTACTCTCCTCTCCTTTAGGCGCACCCTGAAAACCCATCTCTTCAGGGAAGCCTACCCCGCCCCCTGCTAACTTGCCGACCTCCTCCACTCTTCCTACCACTCCATCCCCACAGCTATCTCCTCCTGTGCCACCATCCCCTCCCTCCTAGATTGTAAGCTTGAAAGAGCAGGGCCCTCGATCCCCTCATGTCTTGCATTGTATTGGAATTGTTCTGTCACATGTTCTGTCCCCCTTTGTAATGTACAGCGCTGAGCGAACTATTGGCGCTTTATAAATACTGTATAATAATAATAATAATAATAATGCACCAAAGCTTCCAACTCCCCTATTTTGCTTGGCAGACTTCTGGCATTGGTGAACAAACACTTTAATTCATTGACACCTTGTTCACATGTATTTTGCATATTTTTTATTTTCATACAAATGGTACCATGGAATAGAGTATTCAGTGTGGGTTGTCATTTCTCCTGTCCTGAATTACTCTGCAGAAAAGCGATGATGGGCATGGGAGTGTTGCGGAATAATTCTCGGATCTGCAGGACTGCAGGATTTGTATCAAAATCCAGGGCAGTCCTGCAGACTCTGGGACTGTTGGGAGGAATTTGGTTGGTAATTTTAGAATGTGATTTTAGTTTTGTTTATAAATAAAAGCTTTGAAAGCCAGTTTTTGTGCTATTTGTGATTCATTTTTTACATACTGTATATCCTATGGATTAATGTGTTATCTTTGGAATCTGGTAAATGGTATCCTTAAAGTGGCTCTAAACTCAAATTTTTTTTTACATTTATGCATTATCTGCATTAAAGCAGTAGTAAACCATAGCCTAAAAATAAAAAATCCCCTGCAAGGTATTGTAATAGAGTACTGGTATGCATCGCACACTAGCACATTATGAAGGACTTACCTTAAAATGAAGCCCTCCAGCGGCGTGCTGTCACTGCTGCAGAGGCTTCCATCTTCTCCCGGTCTTCGTTCCAGGTCTGCGAGCTCTGGGCCATCTGCCTGGCCGAACCGCGATGACATGGTTCCCGCATCCTGGGCCACGGCACAGTGCTCTGAAGAAACAGCATGGGTATGCCGTTCCTTCAGAGCGCATGTGCTGTCTCTCAAAAAGAGCAAATATCTTCTAAATGGTGCAGGTTGAAGAGATATTCATTTTACCTACAGGTAAGCTTTATTATAAGCTTACCTGTAGGAAAAAAATATAAAAAAAGAGTTTACTACCACTTCAAGGTTAAAAAAAACAAACTCCCCACTACCTAATCTACCTACACCCATCCCTAAACACCTACCTGACTGAGTCACCAATCTAGTGCTGCCTCTGCTGTAGCACTGCTCCCCTCACTCACTTCTTGGATTCACAGGAGACACTAAGGACAGGGGGAGCCATAGGCTCCTGCTTCTGTCAGTTGAACTCCTATGAGGAGGGAGTGGGAGTGTGGCTTACTAGCGCTGTGTGTGTCTATGTAAGCACACAGCTGGCTCGGGACTGCATCGGCATGGGTGCCCCCCCTAAAACCTGGCTTGCTGAGGGGGCACATGAAAGAAGGAGGAGCAGACAGCACTGGCTGGGGAATGAAAGAGAGTAGGTAAGGGACCGTTCTATGCAATATTGTAAGTAGGTAGGTACAGTTAGGTCCAGGGGCGGACTGACAACTCATGGGGCCCCCAGGCAATAGGGGATCATGGGGCCCCTGTGTCCTTGCCCAAACTCATAAAAGCCTATGAAAAAGGTACCAGGGGCATCTCATGGGGCCCCCTACTGACCCCGGGCCCTCGGGCAGTGCCCGAGTTTCCAAATGGTCAGTCCACCCCTGGTTAGGTCCATATATATTTGTACACAGGCACAACTTTAGTTTTTTCAGGTATTTACCAAAACATACTCAAGCTATAGTTATATAATAGATATGGGCTGAAAGTGCACACTCTCAGGATAAATTTGAGGGTATGTACATCCAAATTGGAAGAAGGGTTTAGGAATTACAGCTCTTAAGAGTAGCCATCTCCCCTTTTTCAAGAGACCAAAAGTAATTGGACAATTGAATCAAAAGCTGTTTCATGGCCAGGTGTGGGCTACTCCATTATTCTTCATCAGTTAAGCAGGTAAACATTGTGGAAATGATTCTAAGTGTGGTATTTGCATTTGGAATCTATTGCTTTGAACCTACATCATGCGTTCAAAGGAGCTGTCCATGCAAGTGAAACAGGCCATTGTAAGGCTTCAAAAACTAAACAAATCCATCAGAGAGATAGCAGCAACATTAGGAGTGGCCAGATCAACAGTTTGGTACATTCTGAGGAAAGAAGAATGCACTGGTGAGCTCAGCAACATAAAAAGGCATGGATGTCCATGGAAGACAACAGTGGTGGATGATTGCAGGATCCTCTCTATGGTAAAGAAAAACCCATTCACAACATCCAGACAAGTGAAGGACATTCTCCAGGAGGTGGGGTATCATTGTCAAAGTCTACAGTCAAGAGAAGACTTCACAAGAGTAAATACAGAGGGTTCACCACAAGCTGCAAACCATTCATCAGCCTGAAGAATAGAAAAGCCAGATTAGACTTTGCCAAAAAACATCTAAAAAAGCCAGACCAGTTCTGGAAAAGCATTCTTTGGACGGATGAAACTAAGATTAATCTGTACCAGAATGATGGAAAGAGAAAAGTGTTGAGAAGGCTCATGATCCAAAGCACACAACATCATCTGTAAAACATGGTGGATGCAGTGTGATGGCATGGGCATGCAAGGCTTTCAGCTGCACTGGGTCATTGGTACCCAGGACCTTTTGAAGGAAAAGAAGTGGAATATTCTGCAATGTCTGAGTCAATCACCTGATCTCAACCCAATTGAGCATGCATTTCACTTGCTGAAGGCAAAACTAAAGGCAGAAAGACCCACATACAAAGAACAACTGAAGACAGCTGCAGTTAGAGCCTGGCAAAGCATCAGAAAGGAGGAAACCCAGTCTTTGGTAATGTCCATGAGTTCCAGACTTCAGGCAGTCATTGCCAGTAAAAGATTCTCAACAAAATATTAAAATGAAAATTTTATTTATGATTATATTCAATTGTCCAATTACTTTTGGTCCCTTGAAAAAGGGGGGGGGGGGGGGTTCTACTCTTAAGAGCTGTAATTCCTAAACCCTTCCTCCATTATGGATGTACATACCCTCAAATTAAACCTGAGAGAGTGCACTTTCAGCCCATACCTATATAGCTATAGCTTGAATAGGTTTTGGTAAATACCTGAAAAAAACTACAATTGTGCCTGTGTCCAAATATATATGGACATAACTGTATAACATCTTTTTTATTTTAATTAAATAAAAAGTAACCTTCAGTATCACTTTAAGGTGGTGTAAAATTTGAAGGTTTTTTTACCTTCATGCATCCTTGTACAATCAGTTTAATCTTCTTGAGTTCTTTGGAATGCTGTTTTGAGATGTGCTTTTATTACTATACCATGGGGATACTCAAATATTCATGTCACGGGGGGGGAGGACTGTAATATCCGTTACACTTCTCATTTGTAACTAAGTATTAAAGCAGGGGTCTTCAAACTTTCTACACAAAGGGCCAGCTCCCTGTCTTTCAGACTTTAGGGGGGTCAGACTGTGACCAGTGGGGATAGAAATTGTCATTGCGTCAGTGGGAGTAAATAGGACCCTATCTTTAATATCAGGGGGGAAGAATAGTGCCCCCTTTTTGGTATCAGTGGTAGTAATTATGCCCCATTGTTGGTGTCAGTGGAAGGAATAGTGTCTTGTATCAATGGGAGGAATAGTGGAAATGATACTATGGACAGCACACAGTGCTGTTCACATTAGCAAAACATGAAACATTAGCGACGCGTTGCTTCAAAATTGAATCCTCATGTTGAGTCAGCAGGAGTTGAAGCCTTTCAAAGCCTCCCATTCAAGTCCATGGTGACGCTCCTCAAATGCCCTGGCAGGTGTTTGCGGGACGTTAATACCATTAGAGTTTTTTATCTGTGTTTGTGTTGCAGTTTTAACGCTTGGTAATACGCATATAAAATGCCTCAAAACCATGCATAGGGTGCTTGGGGAGCGTTTTTAACACTTGTAAAATGCCCATACTAAAGCTCATTAACGCCTATCTAACACCCATACTAATGCTATAGGGGCGTTTTTGAAGAGTTAGAAATTTAGGCAAGTGTGAACAATCCCTTAATGTGTCCTATGGAGTCACCCTTTCATGCATGTACTAGAGTTGTGTCTCCCTTCACTGTAGGCATGAATGACACACATCCCCATAGCCTAGGATGACAAGGCACTCCCCTGCTCCCCCCTCCATTTCTTCTCCAACCTAACAAACTGGCTGAAGACAGCACTGCCCATGGTGAACTTACTCCTGTGAAGACTGAAAGTTCAGGGAAGCAGCACTGAGAAAGCAGGAGCCAGCAGCATTGAAAGTTGTAAACTGCTAGTACTGGGGTTAGAATTTTAAGAAATAGGCTGCTGGGAAATGTTTATTTTATTGTGCTCAATCTGTTAAGCAAAAAAAAACCAGAGAGGGTACTTTAAGCTACAGTATGTCTTAAATTATCCTTAGTGAGACATCAAACGTGCTGAAAACAAACCAAAATATATTTTTACATATTTCAAAGGTGATTTTCTGTTTCTGTTTTGTTATGTTTGGATGCACCAATTAGAGGAAAAAAATAATTCTATAAATCTATACTTACCTGCTCTGTGTAGTGATTTTGCACAGAGCAGCCTCGATTCTCTTCGTTTTGGGTCCCCACCAGCGCTCCTGGCTCCTCCCCCATCAAGCAGTGCCTCCAGGGAAAGCTGCTTTGCCCTGGGAGCACCGCTGTGTACTCGTCACAAAGCCACTGTTCTATGTGTCCATAAGACATAGAGAGCCACAGCTTGCCCTCCTCCCACCTCTTTCTTGGCTCACTGGCTGTGGCAGCGGGAGCCATTGGGCCAAAAGTTTTTCAAAGTTTTGGTTATAGTGGCTCACTGCACATGAAATATGAAGGCCTACACAATCACGGCGTAGGTGAGGTTTGAATGAAGCAATTTCAAACCTCACTTCCATAGAGGATTAGGAGGGGTGCCCCTGGGAAAGAAGAAGTGAGCCAAGAAGCGGGTCTTTAATAGGGCCTGCTTCTGGGAGTTCTTCTTCCTTCCCCGCGGCACCCCTCCTAATCCACCGCAGAGGTGAGGCTTGAAATTGCCTCACAAAGTGCTGATGCTGTCTTTTGGTGCGGCATATAGGGTTGTTACTTTTTCTTCAAGCCAAACCCAGGGGCGGACTGATTATTTGGAAACTCGGGCACTGCCCGAGGGCACGGGGTCAGTAGGGGGCCCCATGAGATGCCCCTGGTACCTTTTTCATAGGCTTTTTTGAGTTTGGGCAGGGACAGAGGGGCCCCATGATCCCCTATTGCCTGGGGGCCCCATGAGTTGTCAGTCCGCCTTGGCCAAACCCGAACACTTTAGCAGCACACAGTCATTTTTTCTATATTATACACTATAGGATTGTAAAAGACCGAGAACACCTTTGGGTGCCCCAAGAAGAGTAGCGATGCGGCGTGTGCGGAGTACTGCTGTGAACAGCAGATTTGGAAAAATTGCATTATGGTGCGAGGGGCTTAAAGGTGCATGGTTATATAAAACAAAACCATTCTTGTACCCATAAAACATGCTGACATTATTAAAACAAATGTCAAAATAGCAACTTAACCTACCTTAAAAATGGACAGTGTCAGTCAGTAGAGCAGTGGACAGTGTCAGTAGGGAAGTGAACAGTGTGTGGACAGTGCAACTAGTACAGTGGATGGTGTCAATAGGGCAGTGAACGGTGTCAGTAGAGCAGTGAAAGGTGTCAGTAGGGTAGAAAACTACTGATGCTAGTAAAGCATCAGTAGTTTATTATTTTTATTATTTTATTTTTTAATATTTTTTACAATTTTATTTTTTAAATTATTTTTTCCAGTTTTTTTTTTTAACATTTCTTTTTACAATTTGTTTAGGATCCCCGTTGGTGGGGCTTTGGTGAAGTATCAGGGGTCTAAGCAGAACCTTGATGTCTCACTTTTGAGACGCAGAACAGAGATTGAAGACACAGTCCTCAATCTCCATCTCTGCAGCCTCAGCTGCACAGAATGAAAGGCCAGCACAGTCTCCCTGTTCATTCAGAAACCGAAGCATGGGAAACACAGTTTACACCTATCAGTAAGCAGATTGATGGGTTACCAACCCTCGGTGTGAAACCCAATGTGACAGGGTGGCCATATGGGCCCCTTTGAGCATGGGCAGAGCCACCATTACCACCTCTGCAACCCCCTCAAGCTCTGTCTAAGGCCACCACATCTTTGGAATGGTAAGTTGCAATATACAGTATAACATTTTTTGTTTTGGAACCAAGTAGCGGTGGATAAATATTTTTTGGCAACATATTTTAGCTGCAAATCTCATAACTTGTGGTGTTGTAAATTTTGAGACAAGAATCTTTTTTTTTTGGTATGGGTGGCCTTTGTATCCTGCTGCTTTGGATAAAACTGCTGTTCAGGCCTTCTACTGTGCTAGTCTTCCCATGTTAGACAAAGGGGTCAATTGAATCAGACTGTAGAGTAGTAAAGATCCCTCTCTCCAGCTTCCTCTCCTTCCCTCCTCAGCTCCAGGCTGGAGGCAGAGCCCCTTTCGCTGGTGTCCCCTCCCAGGCCTCGTAGTTCTGAGCACTCCATCTTCCACTCAACCAAAGACTAGACTAACTCACTGGCCAGGATCTTCTATATTTATGCAGCCCATAAATATAGAAGATCCTGGCCAGTGAGTTAGTCTAGTCTGTGGCCTTCTGCCTGGGGATTGGTCAAATTCCCATAAATATTCAGATCTCTCTCTCTGTACCTCTGCCCACTAGCTTCTAGATGTTTCCATGGACCTCCAGAACCAGGGGGAGGTGATAGAGGCCTAATCGTAACCTGAACCCACAGCAATTACCCAGACTCATATGACTACAGCAAGTCAGCATAAATTTACCTAACCTAACTGTACACTAGAGGGTGCTACAGATGGTTGGTTTAAAGCGGAGCACCACCCAAAAGGGGAAGTTCCACTTTAAGGACTGCTCCCCCACTCCCCATTAAGGATTGGCACTTTTGGGGGGCATGGGGGAGCGGGTACCCGAATTTGACACTAGGCCTAGGCGACCAAAAGCGGAAGGTGTCCTCCCTCCCTGTAGTCTTTTAAGACACGTGACAGGTCCCAGAAGACTACAGGACCATTCATGAAGCGCAGCGCCATTCATGCATGCGCAGTGGGTACCCGGCTGTGAAGCCACTGAAGATGCCGGCGCCTGGAACAGAGGACAGCCGGTAAAACGGGCTGTGGGGAACACAGGGACAGGTAAGTGGCTATTTTTTAAAAGTCAGCAGCTACAGTTTTTGTAGCTGCTGACTTTTATTTTTGACAGGGTGAGTAGAACTCCGCTTTAAGGTTAGTTTTTGCTACATGTTCAGGTTAATGAATAGGCCTAGAAGTTAAGTAATGGTTAGGTTTAGAGGTTGGGTTGATGCTCAGAATTTCATTTTACTGGTTGACCTAAGGTAAAAGATTCAGTTAGGGCTAAGGCTCATATTTAGGGGTTAATTTTACATTTTGTGTTTGAATAACAATGAGGTAATAATTTTTGCTACATTACTTATTGTTGTTTTTTCAGTTGCCTGTTTTGTGTGAAATTTCATATACCTTGAATACAGAACCATTTTTTATTAAAATGAACCTACCAAGTTGATTCTCCGACAAAATGGAAAATTGTATCAAATACTAACTGTAATTTTCCTTTCCTGGGCCAACCCATGGCAGCATACATGTGGTAATATGCTGCCATATTGTCTACATGAAAACACATTAAAGTGGTTCTAAAGGCACAAGGTTTTTCACCTTCATGCACTCTATGCATGAAGGTAAAAAAACCTTCTGTGTGCAGCGGCCCCCCCAGTCCCCCCTGTCCTTACCTAAGCCCCCTCCAATCCAGTGATGTTCACATTAGCCTCGGCTGTATGGGGACTCTCACTCCTCAGTGGCTGAGACAGCAGTGGGAGCCCATTGGCTCCCACTGTTGTCAACCACAGCCAGTAGGCCAATGAGGAGAGCGGGGGGCGAGGCCAAGCCATGGCTCTTGTGTCTTATGGATGCATAAAGCAACGGCTCGGGAGCAAGCTTTCCCTGGGGGCACTTCTCGAGGGGGAGGAACCAGAGCACCTGTGGGGGACTCAAAAAGAAGATCGGGACTGCTGTGTGTAAAACTACTGCATAGAGCAGGTAAGTATCACCTGTTTGTTTATTTTGTATAAAACAAAAAAAGAAAGTTTTAGTATCATTTTAAGGATGTCCTCCAGTTTTGAGTTGACCTGGCCCCTTAAAAGTATTTCATTGCTCCTAGATTGGACAGACTTCAGTTGTGTAACTGTCCACTTCTCTTATACAGCGGAGCTGTTGCAAATCCAGGCAGCTTACAGGGAGGCTCAGAATATGCAGACCCAGAACACAGGAGGATTACATCTCACAGTTTGCCTGAAAATGTTCTGGATTCCTTCATAAAGATATTTATTTTATGAGCAAGGGAAGTCTGAATTGGTCTACTGAACCTGCTGCCGCTGCAAACACCTCAAGGATTTCAAACCCACATGTGACCATGATGATGGTGTTTCAAATTAGAATTTCTCTCAACATTTATCATTTAAAGAACAACTATCAGTACGTTGGTACCATGTGTGTAGTACTGAAGACAAAAAGTCCATCATTTGTCATCTGAGATTTATATAAGCTAATGTATTCATGATAAACAATAAGCTTTTTATGATGCTACCAGATCTGGCCACAGCTCGCTGTCATATGACTCTGTGCTGTGCATCCTCACCAAAACTACCAAAGGTTATGCTCACCTGTTGGAACACTTGGTCTTTATGTTCAAAATCTCAAGAGCTTTCAGAAAGTGAGGATACCTCTAAGACCCCATTCGCACAGGCAATGATGTTTGTATGGGGGACCATTTTTTTTCTTCCAGGTACCACAGGCAGCCTATTGAAGTCTATTAGCAGAGTTAGAGCCCTTAACATATTTGATAGCTGTCTGTGCCTCCAGTGGAGTGATACACTCTCTCAATTTGTCCTCGTGACCACTGTGACAAGAAAAGAAGTGAGGGACAATACTAACTTATGAGTTGTCACCAGAACAGGAATAGAGGGGATAGTTCCAGTGACAAGTCACTAAGGGATTTCCCTCACTGCAAATAGATTTCCTCTTACTTCCTGTTGTGTCTACAGGACAGGAAGTAAAAGCAACTTTCCCAAAAGGGGTACAGATGGCAGAAAAATCCCCCAAAACCTTAATCTTTCTCTACTACATCCAAAATGAAAAAAAATGTTGGCTTTTAGGTACACTTTAAAGCTGTTTGATGATTGACGTATATTATAAATGTATATAAAGCCATATCATTCTGAAATAAAAAGTTGCATTACCTTAATAACCCAGTAATAACATTACATGTTTGATTGGTATCAACTGTCTATTATGGAATCATAAGGTAGCAGTATATAAAAATGTTTACCCAACAACATCTACTTTATCCCAAATTTCTTCTGTCCTGATGTGGTTGATCATTCAGCTCTTTTATATAACAAGCATATGTGATTTTTCCTACTGGCCCCTTGGATGCATTTGACCAATGTCAGTTTCTGTGGGCTGAGTTAAGATAATGGAATACAAATCCAGTTAAAAGCCCTTACTAAGCCCCAGTGCTTTACTTAGTGTATTACTGCATAATTCCTAGGAGGCTCAGTCTTCTGTATTTCTTTTGGCTCCTGTTTCCTGAACTCTGGGAGATTCATGTCAAACGTGTTAATGCTTGCCCCAACCATTCTATGTTACAGAATTGACTACAAGGATGTGTCTGTTCTCTTACTAGTTCACTTAACCATCATAACTATTACTGAAAAATAAATTGAATACAACGTTGCTCAACTTAGAATCCTTCACTGTAGCTAAAACAGGCTTGGATGTTCAGCTGAAGGTAATGTATAGTGGTTTTCTACATAATTTCATTAATTATTTTGGCCAGGATAAAAAATAAACTATTTTTATGATATACATCACATTTTTTACTCACTCTATTTTTATTAAAAAATGAGTCTTCTTTCCTGTTCTGGTGCCATACCTTGTGGTTCTAATCCCTGTCTCGTTTCTGGCCTCATTCCCACTTTCTGACTTCACTACCACTCTTTCTAGCCTTGTCTAGTACCATATCACCCCATCTCTGATATCCAATTAAATGAACTCTGGAATAGAATCTAGGAAGTCATCTGGCAGTGAAATCCAGTCACACCTTCAGATTTTAGGGAGAGCAAGGGTTTCTGTAGTTCTTTTTGGAAAACCCCACTTTGACCTCTGTTATAGCTCGAACACCATCTGCCATGTGATCTACCTGTCCACTTTGACTGCAAACTGACCCTGGCCAGTAATGTTCCTGGGAGTGCCAATATTTTAATTTGGCCAGACTTTACAGACCAGCTCCTGAACCCCAAAACTCTCACCACACCAGCTGCTGCCAGGTGATAAAAGTATAAAAATTGTGCAACACTTATAATAAAGTGCATCAAAAAGAGAACCTTAAAGTGTTACTAAACCCACAACAGTAAAATCAGTCTGTATATGCAGTAAAGTATGCTTGTTATACTCACCATGGAACCTAAGGGGTTAATCCTCTGCATTGTGTAAAAAGGCTGTTTTGATCCTTTCTTCTCTGCCCCTCCTCTTGTTGAAATGACCACCTGATACAGACTGAACCTGTGGTCACATGCACATGCTCAGTTTGGTGAGTATTGCTAGAGAGGATTTTTTTTTTGGGAGCATGCATGTGATCAGCACAGGGCCAATAAGCACTGTCCAGACAGAGGGCCAGAGGTTTCACATCTTCCTAGAGCAGAAATAAAACTCCTCCTACAAGCTTTAACTAGTGTTCAGCTGGACACTGATAGAAGTCACAAGACTGCTCTAACTGCTGATGAGAAAAGGTATTTAGCAGTTTATATTTACCAAAATAATTGTATTTCCATGTTCTGTGTACTGTGGGAGACCAGGTATAGTGAATACAGGGTCCTGGGTTTAGTAACACTTTAATGTGCATCAAAAATCCAAATAATAAAAATGTATATCTAATTAAATAAATACTAAAAGTGCATAAATAATCCGCTACATTAAGAGATAATAATATACACTACTAAGGTGAGCAAAAGTTTCCTGTGCAGTTCTGTATAGCTGTTCATTTATTGTCCATAAACAAGGAGACGACCAATTAGAAGTCTCCACTGTTGGTGCTCCACAATAAAACAAATCAAAACGTGAGATGTCTTCAGTGCTGATCCTCCACAGACCGCTCTTCATCGTGGATGGGATCACTGCCTCAAGTGAGCCCTGAAATTGCTTCCCAACAGGAAGCCCAGAATAAGGTATATAGTGTAGGATTTATTTGCCAGATGGGTACAGACAGTTAAAAAAAGACCCTAAAGCCATGTGGAATACAAAGAACAAGTGCGGCTGGACTTACAACGATGGGCACCAATACGAGACCCGGATCTGCCAGCGTGACGTCAGCACATAAGGCCCCTTCCAATGCATTTCATGCACACGCATGTCTTCAGGGGATATGCCTTTGTATTAAGGTTCTTTTTTTGATGCACTTTATTATAAGCGCTGCACAATTTCTATTGCATTTACTCTATTACTCTATTAGGTTTGTTACCTTCAGTGCTAGCTGCTCCCATCTCACTATTCTTTTTGGTTTGTGTCTAGATGATAAAAGTTTTTCTTAATATTAGATTGGATTAGCAATCTCTAAGGCAGATAAGGATGTGCAGAGCTTCCAGCACATAGACCAAAGACCAGGGTTCTTCAAAGTGGGGCCAGGTCCATACATCCAAAGTGGAAAAAAAATTTACTTTTCTTACTTTTATTGATGTCCTTGTTACTTTTAGGGTGATTTTCCCTTACTTATTGTGTGGTGGAACAGGAAGTGAGAAATATGTTTCCAGTGTACACAGACACCAACAAACATTTTAGTGAAATAGGAAAAAGATAGGACGTGTCAGTTTTTGTTTGTTGTCCCCAGTGTGGAGCTTTATCACACTTCCTGTCCAGTATCTGTGAGAGTATTTGAATGGGAAATTGAACCACAATTGACAGCAATTAGCCTCTGGCAGAGATTATAACCTATACCAACTCTATCTACATAAAAAACATTTTCAGATGCAATACTACTTTAAGACTAGCTAGCGTTCAGTGTTTGAAGATGTACAGTTGCAAGAAAAAGTATGTGAACCCCTTGGGATTATGTGTAGTTTTGCATGAATTGGGCATAAAATGTGCTCTGAACATCATCTAAGTCACAACAATTGAAGAACACAGTCTGCTGAACATAATACTACACAAACATTAGATGCTGCCATGGCTTAATTGCACATTAGAAACCCATTACAATGTGTAATGGGTTTCTAATGTTTGTTTTTTTTCCCCAAATTATACTTACCTAGGTGGATGCAGCATCAGTCTGATGCTGCATTTGTCCCCTGCTGGCTCTGTGAGAACTCATCGATCACATGACTGCTCGCTGAGTTCTCACCGCCGCTGTGGGCAGAGAGAGGACTGTCAGTCACCACTGTCTGCTCTGCCCACCCACACTCATTGAAGCGCTGGGCTGTGGAGGTGAGGGGGCTGTCAGTAGATCGCTGAGAGGCTGAACCAGGTACCGCTCCAGACTCTGGGGTGGATCCTGACTTGAAACTGGGATCTCTCCCCAGCCTGGACCAGCTGAGTGGCATGCTTCTGCTGTCCGCTGAAAACGGGCAGGAGTGCAGAACGAACTGCACTCCTGTGATTCACAGAAGAAGTACAGGCAGAATATCGATGATTACACTAGTCTGTTGTCTGACAGCTTGTGGGAGTCTTTGTGTTTGGAGGCACACTGGGTCAATGTTACAGCCCAATATAGAGCGGGCGGCCGAACTGTCATACAGGCAGCAAGGAGAGTAGAGTGGGGCTTTCACAGCGCACTGTCAACACATGACATTCCTTATTATATACACCTACAATTGTAAGTGCAACTTTACTTGTGTTTTAATAAAGGTTACTGGCTGCACTAGGAGCCTTTGTGGTCCTTCCTTTTTGTCTGAGATTTCTCAAGAATGCGACCCTTTCCAAATCACATGTGGTTTCCCTGCAGGTGTGGTGTGATTTGGTCCATTCATTTTGCACCACAAAGGTATTGGTACTGGGTATCGGTGAGTACTTGACCAAAAGGAAAAAACTGGTATCCATTTACAACCCCAGTTACAATCGTTCTTTAGGTCTTTGGTCTGGTCACTTGACATCAAATAGGAGATTTACTACAACTGGTTGACTCAGAATCTTGGGCACCTGTGCATGGTAGCCAATCAGCTTCTAACCTTAGCATGTTCAGTTAAGCTTCAGCAATAAAACCTGGAAGCTGATTGGTTTTTATGCAGAAGTGGACAAGATTCTGGGTCAACCAGGTTTAGTAAATAAACCCCCAAAGGTCCTCTTCTTCCTCTGGCAATGGGCAGGCCCTGAATGATGTAGAGAACAGCTCCACATAATGCTGTAGAGAACAGCTCCACATAATGATGTAGAGAACAGCTCCACATAATGCTGTAGAGAACAGCTCCACATAATGATGTAGAGAACAGCTCCACATAATGATGTAGAGAACAGCTCCACATAATGATGTAGAGAACAGCTCCACATAATGATGTAGAGAACAACTCCACATAATGCTGTAGAGAACAACTCCACATAATGATGTAGAGAACAGCTCCACGTAATGATGTAGAGACAGCTCCACGTAATGCTGTAGAGAACAGCTCCACATAATGATGTAGAGAACAGCTCCACGTAATGATGTAGAGAACAGCTCCACGTAATGATGTAGAGACAGCTCCACGTAATGATGTAGAGAACAGCTCCACGTAATGATGTAGAGAACAGCTCCACATAATGCTGTAGAGAACAGCTCCACATAATGATGTAGAGAACAGCTCCACATAATGATGTAGAGAACAGCTCCACATAATGATGTAGAGAACAGCTCCACATAATGCTGTAGAGAACAGCTCCACATAATGATGTAGAGAACAGCTCCACATAATGATGTAGAGAACAGCTCCACATAATGCTGTAGAGAACAGCTCCACATAATGATGTAGAGAACAGCTCCACATAATGCTGTAGAGAACAGCTCCACATAATGATGTAGAGAACAGCTCCACATAATGATGTAGAGAACAACTTCACATAATGATGTAGAGAACAGCTCCACATAATGATGTAGAGAACAGCTCCACATAATGCTGTAGAGAACAGCTCCACATAATGATGTAGAGAACAGCTCCACATAATGATGTAGAGAACAACTTCACATAATGATGTAGAGAACAGCTCCACATAATGATGTAGAGAACAGCTCCACATAATGATGTAGAGAACAGCTCCACATAATGATGTAGAAAACAGCTCCACGTAATGATGTAGCGCTGTTCTCTAAAGCAATTTCCTGGAAGCCAAAGGTGGCTTGGTGATGGACATATCAGAAATATGAAATGTTGGAATAACATAGGCCTGGGCTACTTATTTATTTTTATTTTATTTTTGAAAGTGGAGTTGGGCTTTACATTTTGGAACATTCAGTTGGACACAACCGATGGCTTTTTGAATGGAAACATCTGATAAACAATGATAATGATGTCTAAGCAGTATCTGAATTATTTGTCATAGCGCAATCCATAATGATATCTGTGTTTTCACAAGCATTCTCAATCTTGTCCTCTTCCTCCCTGTGGGGGTTTGTGAAATGTTCATGTTTCTTCCAGCAGTTCTTCTTGAAAGATGATAGGTGCTTCTCCTTTTAGAATCACAAATATAAAAAAATACATTATAAATCATTTTGTCCAGTGGTACAGTGATCCAGTGTCAGTGGAATAACTCACTGCTTTCTTCCATCTCTCAGAGACTACCCTATGGTAACATGCACCTCTCATGACAATTTCACTTGGCTCTAATCTCTTCAATGCATTTGCTTTTGCACATTATTTAGTACTGGACTCCCACATTGAAGAAAAATATATTTTAAATATATTTTAAAAATATTCTTCCCAAAGATATTGACAAATATTGATAGGCTTTACTGAGACTCAGGGGCGGACTGACAACACATGGGGCCCCCAGGCAATAGGGGATCATGGGGCCCCTGTGTCCTTGCCCAAACTCAAAAAAGCCTATGAAAAAGGTACCAGGGGCATCTCATGGGGCCCCCTACTGACCCCGGGCCCTCGGGCAGTGCCCGAGTTTCCAAATGGTCAGTCCGCCCCTGCTGAGACTACAAGATGGTAGACATTCAAGAAAACCTCTACTTTATTTTTATATATTGTACAATTCTTTCTACACATTCTAAAAAGGGATTTTGTCATTTGCAGAAGATCCTATCTTTTATGTCTGTGGTGTGTCAGAGGCCACTCTGACTTTTTAGACATGTCCCACAATGCAACTCTTGAGTAACTGTTCTAAAAAGGTAAAGATGAGAGGGGAAGGGTGGACGCAGGTTTATAAATGCGGGGTAAGAAGTCATCTTAAAGTCAAGCTATGCTGTGCTCATGCAAGGTAAACGGGTTCACTTTAATACAGGTCTTTCCAGCAGGATATGTACCTTCCTTTCATTTCTGCATTTTTTTACCTCGACGCAGAGAATGCAATAAATGGGCAGCACAGTAGCTTAGTGGTTAGCACGTCTGCCTTGCAGTAAATGGATCATGGGTTCGATTCCCGACCATGGCGCCTCCTGCATGGAGTTTGCATGTTCTCCCTGTGCTTGTGTGGGTTTCCTCCAGGAGCTCCGGTTTCCTTCCACACTCCAAAGACATGCTGGTAGGTTAATTGGATCCTGTCTAAATTGGCCCTAGTATGTGTATGTATGAATGTACAGTCAGGTCCATAAATATTGGGACATCGACACAATTCTAACGTTTTTGGCTCTATACACCACCACAATGGATTTGAAATGAAACGAACAAGATATGCTTTAACTGCAGACTGTCAGCTTTAATTTGAGGGTATTTACATCCAAATCAGCTGAACGGTGTAGGAATTACAACAGTTTGCATATGTGCCTCCCACTTGTTAAGGGACCAAAAGTAATGGGACAGAATAATAATCATAAATCAAACTTTCACTTTTTAATACTTGGTTGCAAATCCTTTGCAGTCAATTACAGCCTGAAGTGTGGAACGCATAGACATCACCAGACGCTGGGTTTCATCCCTGGTGATGCTCTGCCAGGCCTCTACTGCAACTGTCTTCAGTTCCTGCTTGTTCTTGGGGCTTTTCCCTTCAGTTTTGTCTTCAGCAAGTGAAATGCATGCTCCATCGGATTCAGGTCAGGTGATGGACTTGGCCATTGCAGAACATTCCACTTCTTTGGTTGCTTTTGCAGTCTGCTTTGGGTCATTGTCCATCTGCACTGTGAAGCGTCCAATGAGTTGTGAAGCATTTGGCTGAATATGAGCAGATAATATTCCCGAAACACTTCACAATTCACGCGGCTGCTTCTGTCAGCAGTCACATCATCTATAAATACAAGAGAAGCAGTTCCATTGGCAGCCATACATGCCCACGCCATGACACTACCACCACCATGCTTCACTGATGAGGTGGTATGCTTAGGATCATGAGCATTTCCTTTCCTCCTCCATACTCTTCTCCTCCCATCACTCTGGTACAAGTTGATCTCGGTCTCATCTGTCCATAGGATGTTGTTCCAGAACTGTGAAGGCTTTTTTAGATGTCGTTTGGCAAACTCTAATCTGGCCTTCCTGTTTTTGAGGCTCACCAATGGTTTCCATCTTGTGGTGAACCCTCTGTATTCACTCTGGTGAAGTCTTCTCTTAATTGGTGACTTTGACACACATACACCTACCTCCTGGAGAGTGTTCTTGATCTGGCCAACTGTTGTGAAGGGTGTTTTTTTCACCAGGGAAAGAATTCTTCGGTCATCCACCATAGTTGTTTTCCGTGGTCTTCCGGGTCTTTTGGTGTTGCTGAGCTCACCGGTGCGTTCCTTCTTTTTAAGAATGTTCCAAACAGTTGTTTTGGCCACGCCTAATGTTTTTGCTATCTCTCTGATGGGTTTGTTTTGTTTTTTCAGCCTAATGATGGCTTCACTGATAGTGACAGCTCTTTGGATCTCAACTTGAGAGTTGACAGCAACAGATTCCAAATGCAAATAGCACACTTGAAATGAACTCTGGACTTTTTATCTGCTCATTGTAATTGGGATAATGAGGGAATAACACACACCTGGCCATGGAACAGCTGAGAAGCCAATTGTCCCATTACTTTTGGTCCCTTAACAAGTGGGAGGCACATATGCAAACTGTTGTAATTCCTACACCGTTCACCTGATGTGGATGTAAATACCCTCAAATTAAAGCTGACAGTCTGCAGTTAAAGCACATCTTGTTCCTTTCATTTCAAATCCATTGTGGTGGTGTATAGAGCCAAAAATGTTAGTATTGTGTCCATGTCCCAATATTTATGGACCTGACTGTAAGTTAGGGACCTCAGATTGTACGCCCCTTGAGGGTTAGGGACTGATGTGAATGTACAATATATATATGTATAAATTGACAGCGCTATCTAAGTACCTGAAATAAATATATTTGAAATACTACAATTTTGGTCGTATTCAATCTCTCTCTCTCTCTGAAATATATGAAGAATATTTTACAAAATACATTTTCAAATATAGTGTCTTTAGAAATACATTTAATCTACATTTTTGGAATGCATTTACAAATATATGTAAATATATATGTTAAAATGACTTTTTTATATCTTAAAGAAAATCTGAAGAATATATTTAAAAAATATATATATTTTTAAAAATAAAATTTCATTTCAACACGCAGCATATATATATATATATATATATATATATATATATATATATATATAAAATATATATATATATATATATATATGTGTGTATTGAAATATATTTTGAAATATATTGAATATGGCCAAAATTGTAGTATTTCAAATATATGTCAATATATTTGGGAAGAATATTTTTAAAATACATTTCAAATATATTTTTCTTCCATGTGGGCTTATAGCATTTATTTTATAGAAATCATGGTTTTAGGACAGCTGATATGGTAGACTCTGAGGCTGATATAGTAAAGGAGTAGAGAATGTTCATACAATAAACTGTGTAACTATTACCATCATTTATACTCATTTACTTATTTTAGCTGAATAGTTACAGTGAATAGTCGCAGATCTTATTTCTGACAACATTAGGCCTCATGCGCACTGAGCAGTAAAAATGCTGCTTTTAGGGATGTTTTTTTTTTTTCTGCCTGTAAACGCCCCTCCATGTCCATGCACACGTAGAAGCTACAGTGTTTTGGCAGACAAAATACTTGCTCGTGTAAGTGCATCTAAATGTGTGTTAATGCCAGGAACATCAAGCTCTTGAGCACTAATTTATTTCAATGACCAGAATAAATTATTATGGCCAATGTAATGAATAAAGGCCAAGCGGTTGATGCACCTATACACACCTAAATGTGTCTACAAGCATCTCATGTTTTTATTCTGCTGCCAGGAGGAAAGACATTTAGGAGAGCTGAGCAAATGCCCTGTGTGCTTGGTGCCTTAGATCCTGCTCACACTAGTGTGTCTGCCATCGTATTGCAATGCGCCAAATGAAAATCACATTATTCTCTACGGTGCCCATTCACATTTATACAACATGGTGCAGTGGGATTTTTGTAAAATGCAGGTTCTTCTTTTGGTACAGCATAGTGCATTTTTAGCCCCATAGACTTTATTATTATACAGGATTTATATAGCGCCAACAGTTTGCGCAGACTTTAATAAGAGTGCATGAAAAATGCAGCTACATGCAATTTTGGTGCATTTTTTGCAGGGTTTTGTGTAAAACAACCAGTCTCTTGCTAGTACAAACAAATGCATGTAAAACTGTGCAAAAATGCTCTACAAAAATGCACTGAAAACACATGATTATGGAGCAGCACTAGCATGAACCTAGGCTTGGTAACCATTTGTTCTAGTGCTTTGCAACACTGCGAATAACAGCAGTAGGAATCTATTGAATTCTGCTGCTGCGATTGACAGCTATGTGTGAGTAGCAGCAGGCTGTCGGAGGCTGCAGCTATCCATGCCTGTTTGCAAAGCCAGCAATCGCCATTGGTTTTCACTCCTGCTATGCTGCTAGTGAGTATCCAGCAGTTTTCATGTCCTAGCAACAAAGCAGAACATGGGCATTTCTAACTGGGAGATTTTTTGGCCAGGCTTCTGGGGGTTGCCCAAATAGACTACAATATAACGAATGAACATTTTACACGGTTTTTGTTATATCTACTGTACTGGGGCCCCTTGACTGCGTAGGCTATTTCCTGGAAAAGGTGAATTTAAAGTGTTACTAAACCCGCAACAGTAGAATCAGTCTGTATCAGGGACGGACTGACCATTTGGAAAATCAGGCACTGAGGCTTTTTTGAGTTTGGGCAAGGACACAGGGGCCCCATGATCCCCTATTGCCCGGGGGCCCCATGAGTTGTCAGTCCACCGCTGGTCTGTATATGCAGTAAAGCATGCTTGTTATGCTCACTGTGGGACCTAAGGGGTTAATCCTGTCTTCTCTAATCCTCCCCTTCTTCCCCAATACATCTGTTGATAGTACAGAGCCCTAGTAGTCATTCTGCAAACGCTCAGTTTAGCGTGTATGACTAGAGAATTTTTTTTTCTTTGGGAGGATTGCAGCGTTACCCTAGTGAAGCTGCTGTGTTGTGGGTACCCCTAAGCTCTATCTTATCTATCTGCCAGGCAACAGGTATTTCTCACACAGACATGTATCCAAAGACAGTGACCAGTTAATGGGCTTGGCTTTGTGGTTTTATTAGGGGAAATCAAGTTGGATGGGGAAATAGGTATTATGGGATGCCCAGTTGGCTTGAATCAATGAAGGGGGGACAACTTCTTTCCTATGTACAAAGGCAGATCCTGGACTGTTCTTTTCTTGAAAGCTGTCAGTCATGGCGGATCAATAGCAACAGCCCTTTATGGGTGAGGAACTCGCTGCTTAAAATCAGCTTAAATTCTCGTAACTGCCTGCAGGAATGTTTTCTCTCCCTCTGTAGAGCTGCTCCAAGCTCCATGGCCCACAAACACTACCATCCCTCCTGGCTTCTCAAAAGATCTCCCGGGATAGGGATAAAGGATTGAGCCCAGCGATTAGAAAGCTTGCTATGTGTGGCAGTCTTTCCCCTTCTAGACCCCACTCCACCAGGGCCTCCAAACCCGGGATCAGCTGGACTTCCATGAACTTGCAGATTAGGCCTCCACCCCTGCCGGCTCACCAACTTCTAGAAGGTTCTATGGTCCTCCAGAGTCAGAAGGAGGGATAGAGCCACAACCTGTTCAGTCATCCAGCTGACCTTCAATAACCCGACCTCAATCACATACTCATACAATTACCATACGTCATACACAATTATTTTACTTACGATACACTACCCTATTCTAGTAGCATACTAGAATGTGCCACAGGACAATCGGGAGAATTAAAACTCCTCCCACAAGCTTTAACCAGTGCTCTGCTGGACACTGATAGAAGTCACAAGACTGCTCTAACTGCTGATAAGAAAAGGTATTTAGCAGTTTATAGTTACTAAAATAATTGCATTTCCATGATCTGTGTACTGCGGGAGACCAGATATACTGAATGCAGGGTACTGTGTTTAGTAACATGTTAACCTTTTACTGTAGGGGTAGGAGAATAAGGTGAAATACCTTACTTCTTGTTCTAAAAGGCTCACAACATCTGTGCAACTGGCCTCCCTAGGCCTCTTCTCTAAGATTCTTCCTTTATTTATGTATTTCCCCCCACATTTATAATGCAACCAGTCTATCTAGCAAATGTACTAGTGACAGGGTTGGAGTAAACTTCAAACTGCCCAGGGTGCTAACAACCATTTTTTATGGTATAGATATGCCTAGAAGGGGACCATTCTATACACTATGGGGTGGGACATGTCACAGAGTCTGATAGCCTCCTACCTAAAATGGTATTAAACCAAAAAACAAACATTTATTATATTGCAGCTTACCAATTCTTAGATGTAGTGGTTGCATTTATTTTCTATTTTAGGCTTTCATTTATTTTCACCTGGTAATCTTACCAGTAATTCTGCTGTCTATTAACAAAACAAGCTTGTCCTGCAGATGTTGCAGTTAGAGGGTTGAGAGAAACCATTTACCACTGACAGGGGTGCTTACAATGATCAGCTTTTGATTATTTATGTAAAACCTTTATCTCAAAAGCAAAAAAAAATGGTTGCTGTAACTGCGTATAAAGTTTTAGATTGAGTCTGGCTTTAATTTGTTAGTGTATTTAAATCTGCTAGTCCATCTAACACTCCCCTCCCCCCAGAATGACAATTTTGCTGTCAAAAGGTGTCTCTGTTACTCCTTTATCCAGGGAGGGCACTCTAATACAGGAGGTGTGTGACCGGCCAGATCATCAGGTGAAAACAGAGGGAAAAAAGCCTAAAAAAAGAAAACTAATACAGCCACAATATCTAATGATTGGTAAGCTACAATATATTACATTTTTGGTTTTGGGTTGAATACTTCTTTAACACTTGAAATGTCCATTGTGGTGCAGATTTCAAGTGAATGGTAGCTAGGGGGCACTAGAGACAGTTAATTGAGGCATGCTGGTATATAAATGCATACAATAAGGTCTTACCAGAACTTCTATCTGTTCATTTTTCTCTTTTTTTACTTCTGCAGAGTTCTTCTCCAAGACATCAATCCTGTTAAATAACAAAGAAAATGGTAAAAGGAGTGAATCTGAAGCTAAGATCTATATTTCTAAGTTACATCAAATACCTTCTGAGTATAATGTACATGCGGTGAAGTAATACATTAAAAGAATTATCCCCGGTGTTTTGTGGCTTTTGAATACAGCAGCGATTATGTCTCATATCCCATTTCCCATGTCTCATATCCCATATCCCATTCTAGCCAATCCCTTATTAGATCTGTCTACAGGTAATGAAAATAAGATTTCTTCAGCTTTCCATATCAACATTCTAATTTGAACCCAAAAGCAAAATCTAGTATATTACAGCTTACCAATCCTCATGCAAACAGGGCGTCAAAAGCTCCGCTTTTAAGGGCATTTAGCGTTTTTTTTTCCTGCCTCTAAACACACCTCCATGTAACCTATGTGTACATATACACACACAGGCATTTGGAGGCAGAAAAAAAAAACATCAGTTGCGCACTCAGGAGGGCAGCATTGCAGCAGAAAAAAATGCCCAATATGCCTAAATGTATCTAAACGTGCCAAAACGCTAGGCAAGTTTAGTGCTTGAGAGTTCATACCCCTTGAAATTTTCCACATTTTGTCATGTTACAACCAAAAACGTAAATGTATTTTATTGGAGTTTTATGTGATAGACCAATACAAAGTGGCACATAATTGTGAAGTGGAAGAAAAATAATAAATGGTTTTCAACATTTTTTACAAATAAATATCTGAAAAGTGTCACGTACATTTGCATTCAGCCCCCTTTACTCTGATACCCCTAACTAAAATCTAGTGGAACCAATTGCCTTCAGAAGTCACCTAATTAGTAAATAGAGTCCACCTGTGTGTAATTTAATCTCAGTATAAATACAGCTGTTCTGTGAGGCCCTCAGAGGTTTGCTAGAGAACATTTGTGAACAAACTGCATCATGAAGGCCAAGGAACACACCAGACAGGTCAGGGATAAAGTTGTGGAAAAGTTTAAAGCAGGGTTAAGTTATACTTTCTCTAAAAAAAAGTATACAAAACATGTACAAACAGGAGATCCTGAGTAGGCAGCACACTGGCTAAATGATTAGCACTTCCGCCTGGCAGTACTAGGGTCGTTGGTTCAAATCCCAGCCACGGCACCTCCTGCCTGGAGTTTGCATGTTCTCCCTGTGCCTGCATGGGTTTCCTCTGGGTACTCCGGTTTCCTCCCACACTCCAAAGACATGCTGGTAGGTTAATTGGATCCTGTCTAAATTGGCCCTTGTATATGAATGTGAGTTAGGGACCTTAGATTTTATGCCCCTTGAGGGTTAGGGACTGATGTGAATGTACAATATATATGTAAAGTGCTGCGTAAATTGACAGCACTATATAAGTACCTGAAATAAATAAATAAATGTACGTCTATGCCTGAGCCTGAGCAGTGAGGAAGCAGCAGTACACGGATGACCTCCTCACTCTGCTCCCTCTTCTCCTGTCATATCTGTATGAAGCACACCTGATTGACCCCCAGTGCTCCCCTTCCCAGTTTGGGTTGTACTCTCCTGGGAATTATAGGAACTTAATATCAAAACACTTATGTTAGATTTTTTTTTTTTAATCAATTAATTTTTATTAACCAGATTTTTACAAAAATACAAAGAAAAGTAAAAAATACAAAAACTGCACAGTTTAAAAACAAATAAAAAATTAAAAGGAACAGTACACTTCACATTGCAAATGCGAAACATAGAATCTAGGCAGATGTGCAGGACAGGTATACAATACCGTTTCTACCATATCGTGCAAAACATATGAGACATTCGGCAGTCATTAGAGAAAGGGGGAGGTTAACCATAGGCAGTATCCAACTGGAGTATATCAGAAGTAGTGAGGTTATCTTGCTAATTTCACCCTTTACCCCTATTTTATGTTGACTAAGCACATAACACATTATTTCTCTGTTAGATGCTTTTGAAAGAAAAATATTTTATATATTAACAGAATTTATTGTCATTTGTTATATCTGCCTAGAATTCAGCTTTAAAGGAGGTGGATCTATAATAATTTGGTAGACCTTGCTAAATCCTTATCTTTTCTATCTGTTCAACACTGTATCCATTCATGCATTTGCCTCTTAAAAATGAACTGGATATATCATAACAGCAATAAGATAGGATACAACCTTGTGCTGCCCAAAGAGTGACTGATAAAGTAAACTTGTGCTATACCCATGCAGGCAAAGTAACAGATTTACATAAATGCCCTTCTCCTTGCACTTCCCCAACTGCAGATATTATTTTTCCATTAAAGTGTTACAAAACCCAGTACCCTACATTCACTATATCTGGTCTCCCACAGTGCCCAGAACATTGAAATGCAGTTATTTTAGTAAATGTAAACTGCTAAATACCTTTTCTCCTCAGCAGTTAGAGCAGTCTTGTGACTTCTATCAGTGTCCAGTAGAGCACTGGTTAAAGCTTGTAGGAGGAGTTTTCATTCTGCTGTAGAAGGATGCAAAACCCCTGACCTCTGTCAGGACAGTGCTGATTGGCCCTGTGCTGATCACATGCACTCTCCCAAGAAAAAAAAAACCTCTCTAGCAATACACACCAAATTGAGCATGTGCAGAGTGTCTCCACACAATATGTGTTATAAGGAGATAACACTGGAAGAAGGGGAGGATCAGATAAGTCAGGATCAAACCGCCCTTTTACACAATGCAGAGGATTAACCCCTTTGGTTCCACAGTGAGTATAATGAACATGCTTTACTTCATATACAGACTGATTTTACTGTTGTGGGTTTAGTAACACTTTAATTTCATGCAGAAACACTGACGTAAAACAACTGGTAATTCTGGGTATATGGGGGCTTGTTTCTTCCTCCCACTTAGCGCTAGGTGTGCTCAACTGCTGTCCTGTTAGGTTGGGGGGTCCTAACTGCACCCCAGATATCATAGTTTTTGCTTTAACATGGCAATTACCTCACAAAACTGATTTTTCAAATTTAAAGGCTAAGTTCACCTTTTCCATAAAAAGTCTATGCAGTCAAGGGACGCCAGTAGATATTAAAAATCTGTACAACTTTGTAAAATGTACATTATTGTATTGTCCTATCTGTAGACCATATGGGGCCCCTCAGAAGCCTGGCCAAAAAACTTTCAGGGGATTGCTACTGGGAATTTTTTGGCATAGAGGTGGGGGGCCTGAATGACCTACAGGTATGACAATAAAATTAAGGAAATTTTTACTTAGCCTCAGTTTTTTTAATACCTACACAGGTGATGCACCGAGATTAAACAAATCCTCCTATGTAAGTTGTACCAGTTTATCTGCAGCTCTCTCTTCTCTACATCTGTTCAAAGTGAAGAATTTGTAGAGCTTGTCTGAGCTTTCAGAAAGCAGGGGGCAGGAGTTAAAGTGACACTCTGCACAGCTCAGTGAGAGCTGATTGGAGGGAAGGGACACCTCCCCCTTCACTCAACACACACGAACAGAGCTGAGGCTGTCAATCACAGGTTGTGTGCTGGAACTCCCTTCCCTGTGACTTTTTCACCTCTTGATGTCAGGAAAACTTGTCAGAAGTGATTCATGCAGATAGCAGAGGAACGAGGCAGCAGACAGGAATGACACTTAGTGCTCTAGATTGAGACAAGCATACTATAGAGGGATAGGATTTGTTCATATTTCATGTCCAAGGTTTACAACCACTTTAACCTTTCATGTAACAGTTTTTGGATTTAATAGAGGTTAATAACAGAAGTGTGACTTGGTACCTCTTCTGCATTGTGCTCATCTGTTCAGTCATCTCAGCCTGTAATGCATGGTACATCTCTTCCATTCGAGCCAGCTGGTTCATGACTTCTTGCACCTTCTCTGTCATGATCAGAAGCTGCCCCTCCAGGTCCTTCTGCTTACCCAGATTCTCAGCAATCTGCCCCCTCATCTCCTGCAGATGTATCTCCTGGAAGGAAATAATTACAATGTTAATTTTTCACAACATTTCATTATACAGGAGGCGTTTTAGTTTTCAACTGATTGAAAATAATAGAGAAAATAGTAGATTCATAACCTAGTCTACTGGCTTAGAGTATTATTAACTGATTTGCGCTTCCTTCCTTGCCAGCTTGGTGTATTCAGGATTGTTCAGTACAGTGCTTGTGGAAGGAGCACCTCCAAAATTATGATTTTCTGTTCATCTGATTGGTTCTGTGCTATCCATGCAGTTGTTTTCTTATTACAACACTAGGACTGATTATGTGACTGTAGCAGGTACCACACAGGTAGTGAATGACATGCATGTGTTAATATTTTTATAGCAGCGATAGGTAGGCATCTGCAATGAAGCTTGCTAAAGCTTGCAATGTATAAAACTGACCTGGGGAGGCTTTTCCTGAACAAACATGGACTTACACTCTAATGTTCCAACTTCACTAACATCTAAAGTCATACCTGGCTTTCTTCTTCCTCACTCTTTGGTTCAATGAGATGATGGTCCTCATTTCTGCACCATGGGACAGTGGACTTTCGCCTGGGAAGAGTGGATGATTGTCGAAGCCGTGGTGTTCTCTGTATAGTGAAAGCACAAAGGTCATTATTCTAGCATTTATTACAGTGACAAATGACAACTTGTCAATCTACCACTGTAACCCGTTCCTTCTGCCTGTCTATCTCTCTTTCTATCCACAAAACTGTGGTAGGAGGTTATTTTTCCTATGATAGAACAGGGTTGAATTAGTGAAGAATTAGAGACTTTTCATTTAGCAAAATGAAAGTTACTTAACTTTGTAAAAGTGGTGAATCTGTGTTCTCTTCAAGTAACCAATTAGGTGCCATCAAAAATCCATAAATTTCCTTGCACATAACTAGACATTTGAATTGAGTGCCATTTTACCTTATCTACTTAACTAAGAGAGCAGTACTCCTCTAGTTCATCAACCCCAATAAGTGTAAATCTATTAGTAGAGAATCCAAATACATGAAAGTATTGAGGACATAAATTTCTATTTGAAAATGTCCCAGACGGTGTCAGATTAAGCTCTGAGTTAAAACCTTGAGGCCCTCCTAACAGGTTTGTGCGTAATCTTGTGGTATAACATTAAACTAAGTAGTGTCCACATCAGCCGCTAGATGGAGATGACCATCACTACTGTATGTAGTACACGTATGTAGGTTACACCAAAATGTTTTACAAACTGACAGTTGAAAGAAGATGAGCTTTTAAGAGACAAACTGTAATGTGAACCTGATGTCTATGGTTTATGTACTTTAAGTTGTTATTGGGTACTTTATATTAATGCAGTATTTCTCTATAGTAGCCTTTCTAAACCTTTTCAACATGGAGGAACCCTTGAAATAACTTTCTGGTCTCAGGGAACACCTGCTAAAAATGACTATGTCTACAACTCATGATACATTAGTGAAATGGTCAAAAGAAGAATGCTCATTACACTTGTGGTTGCTGGGAAGAATGAATCCCTTACAGATGGCTAAAAAGATCAATGGTGTCACTGGAAACGTATCTAAGAGGCAAAGGTTAATTACTTTTTTCTATTTTATCATTCGAGAAAGCTTAATTTTCATTTAGCTTTCAAGATCAAATAAATATTATTTTCATCTGTTGCTGCAGGGCCCTTAAACAGCATGGGGCCCATAGGCCAGTACCTACTCTGCCAATGTATTTGGTAATCCAGCATTGATCACAGAGCACAAAATTATGACATTATCACACTAAGATGACCACATGGTTTATTGTTCAGACACCAAAACATAGAGGAGTTGATTTACAAAATGAGTGAACGCTCCGTTCTTAGATTTAGATGTTGCACAATATGTCCAATCATAAACCTTACCTATAGAATATACACCACAGAAGATTTATATCCAGTCATATAATAAACTGTCTGGTTTAATTACTGGGAGGGGATAACAATCTAAAAAAGTAGCAATATAGTAGAGACAGTAATTGTCCATAACTTGTTTACTTGTTCTGGGTGGGAACAGAAGATGGCATTGGTCCTTCATGCTGAAAAGTGAGTATTGGCAAGTGATGGTATTCAGGGCAGAATGAGATCTGATGCTGGATAGTTTGTTGCTAAGACATTGATTACTCATGGCCAGTGCTATGGTGGGTCCCTGAAGATCCTGTGCATGGACATGTGGTTCAGTAGCAGGGAAACAAGTTGTCAGTCAATGTATTTGGGGAACAGAAGCATCTCCTTCATCAGGATTTAAGCTGATGCAGATACTGTCGCTCTTCAGTTGAATATTTTTTAATATTTGACTACATACAAATCTTCCGTGGTGGATATTCTGAATGCAAATTTGCGGAAATTCATTAAGGGTAACGAAGACATCCTTCAGGATTTTTTGGCCTGTCGCACTGAATTTTGGTACATAAATCTGTCAGAGCCTGGCATTGAGGTTAAAATGTCCATACTGGACATCCCCTCTGTAATGCACTTCCTCCTTGGCCACTTCACCCTTCACACTGACAGGCACATAGCTAACGAATTTTTTAGTGTGGTGGTCAGAGCCTGATGGGGAACTGAAAGAAAGTCCACCTTGCTGCTAATTGACAGTGCACAGCTGTGGGCAGATCCATAGCCGCTATTTGTTCTAATAGTGGCTTCCGAATCTGCTCACTGCCATCCATTGTCAGTCAATAGAAAGTCTGCCATCTATTCATCCATCAGTCAGTCTCTCAGTTCCCTATCAGGCTCTGCTTACTGAAAAAGCACTGCAGCCATGGCGGCTAGTTCACCATCAGGTCTGCCACCTCTGTGGCTCAAGCCAATTTCCCAAATATGGGCATTTTACATAATTGTGTAATGACCAGGGGCGGACTGACCATTTGGAAACTCGGGCACTGCCCGAGGGCCCGGGGTCACTAAGGGGCCCCATGAGATGCCCTTGGTACCTTTTTTATAGGCCTTTTTGAGTTTGAGCAAGGACACAGGGGCCCCATGATCCCCTATTGCCCAGGGGCCCCATGAGTTGTCAGTCCGCCCCTGGTAATGACATCACCGATATCCCCAGCCCTTTTGTTTTCATTTAATTTTTAGTCAGGGTATCTCCTGGCTGTTACCTGAATGGGACCAGTGATAGAGTCCTGTGTGGGAAAATGTCACAAACATGCCCGTTTACCAGCACAGACATGCCCCACTAAGAACAATGGCGTACCTTCATATGCCTTCTCAAAGATGTCCTTAATTACTGCCAGTTTCCTAATCTGCAAATTAATCCCTTAAAAATCTGTCCTCATAGCAACAGGTTCCTAAAGTGGCATTTGTTAGAATCACCAAAATTTGGAGCATGTGTCAACAATGGTGCAAATGCTTGTCCAAATTAGGCATAATTATATTAGTTTTTTTTTTCTATCCGCACTAATACATGGCCAGCCAGCACAGAGATCTCATATAGATTGGGTACTTATTTACTAAATAATCACCTACTATTCAAAGTGAATGGCCTCTATTTTTTAGCAAATCAACCCAACAGTGCACAAAGGGGAAGCAGTTACATACACATCTAAACAATACTTATGACATAATTCCTTATGGCACCTTTACAGTGTTTGCAATATCCTCCTGATTTTTATCAGCCACTGAGTTATTATCTGCCCTTGTCCTGCGCTCTCGTCCTGGTCTGCTCTGTGCAGGAACGCTCTGTGTGCGGGTCACATGACGTCTGTTCTTCTTTCCCCTTTCCTCAATCCTTGGCAGGGGTACCAGCTGTTCCCTCATTAGGCTGCTGAGCGATTGACACTTTTTCACAAGAGGACGGAAATTTCTCATGTCCTTAGGAAACATGTACTCTGGTTCTTCACTCTCTTCCTGACTATGGGAAAAGCACGCAATGGGGTGTTATTCTTCATATGGTAACCTCTACAGCAAAAGTTTGACTTCATCTCATGACAATATTTGTGCTTCTTTCTATCCTCTACTTAACAAATATGTTTTTTTGCCATAATTGTGTACAGTACCCCACAAAGGCAATGTATAAAATCTACAGCATAATACCATGTAACAAAAACAATACAATTGCAAAGACAAGATAAGTCTTGTGGGAATGAGTTCCCTGATTGCAAAAGCTAATTATCTAATGCTGGCTTTAGATATGAGATTCCAGAAACACGGGCAATCAGACAGTGATCTAATGTTTATGAAACCAGAAGATGCTTGCTCATTGAATGCTCTGGGGAAGCAGGAAGAGTGGCGTCATTTGGACCTGAACTGGATCATCAATAGGGAATGCTAGGCAGGAGCCAAGGACAAAGTGGATGTCCATAACCTAGATAAACCTTCTCCTGCAGTAAACTGCTGTTTTAATTGATGTTCAATAGGGTCAGCTATGCCAGTAGATACAATTGAGACAGCTTTTCTTTGCCTGTTGTAGTTCTTATCAATGTCAATTGAGTTGATGGGGGAGGGGGGTGGAGGTGGGGGGTTGGTGGAGCAGTTACCTTGCACAGTGCCCCATTCAGCCCTAATCCATCTCTAATTCCCCTTGACATAAGTGTCACTGGCTGAGATTACCTATTCTCACCCTATCCCTACTACCAATGTACAATTGCGAATGCTTGGAAAAATCACCTGTTCGTATTTATGGAGTGGCTAGCAGGTAGCAAAGTCAGATAGGCTCTGTAATCTGACAACACTCTTAAAATGATATTAACGGGGCCTAAGTAAAGCCTGAGAGAATTAAGGGGATTGTCACTTCTATTTTTCTCCAAAATTGCCAGCTACCTGGTTGTCACAAATTTCAAAGTCATAGACCCGGAACAAGCATGCAGATAGTGTAGTTATTATAAATGGAAGTTTCCTGATCTGCATACCTTCTGACACATTTCAATTGAAAAAAACAAACTTTCCTTGACAAAGACTGGTATTCCCAATTGAATCCTATTGGAAGTAGGGCTAAGAAAGGACTAGTAGAAAAGAGCAAGGTTTTTTTCATCTTAACAATAATGCTATGTGTCAGAAGTTAGCCTGCAGTTTTGTTTGTGTTCTTACCTTCTTGCTGCAGCCCTGTTCCTGATTCCTTCTCATGTTTGTCTGTGCTCACCTATGGGCATCATCTGCTGTTCTCTGGGTTTTATTTCCTTCCCTTCCATCACTTCCTGTCCCGCCTCCTTGTCTGCCTGTCTATATAAGATGTGCTCAGACTAGGCCACTTTGCCTGAGCAACGGCTTAGTTGTTGGAGCTCCCATGTGGTTCCGCTGTGTATCCTATATTGTCTATCTGTGTACCGACCCCGGCTTTGTTCCCGACCTTGCTTGTTTTCTGCCTGTCCTGACCTTGGCTTGTCTATTGGATCCCCTTTGTCTTCTCCTGTTGTACTCTGCTCCCGCAAGCAGCCTCCTCCACCTCAGCTGGGTGTACCTGGGGGCTGCGACCTGGTCCCAGTCTGCTGCAAGTCCATCCCCACCATCAGGGGCTCTGGTGAACAAGCAGGCTGGGGCTTAGACTCCACGCCCTGGGGAACCCCAAGTTGAGGATCAATAGAGCTCACTACCACAGGTGCTGACACTATGTTTGTACGCCACAATCCACCAGAGTGCTAGTGGCCGTGGGCCTTGTGGTTTTAGTGCTCTCTGGTGGTTACAGCAAACTCTACTGCTCACATACAGTACAATTGTCTCGAAATTGTCAGAGCCAGCAACATGGGAAAATAATCTGTGGAATGGGGATTAGACCCACAGAAGGTGGTGAAGGCACGGTGCTTCCAAACTCTATGGCGATCCAAAGCTAATTATGTCTTGTACAATAAATATCGTATAATACCAAAAGTGTATAGGGGTCATATTCTATCTTTTTTCCTTATATGAACTGTAGAAAAGACGAAAAAATTTTAAAAATAGGTGTAACCAGAGGCTGGACTAGACTTCAAATAAACTGAATGCTGAAATGACTGACAGCTTTTCAGGGCTATGCAGACACTGCTTCTGTATACAGTAATAAGAAAAAATACACAATATTAAGGTTTATTAATCTGTTGAAATTGAGATTTTATTAAAGCCAGGTTTATAGACGTTGATGAAATATATAATCTTTGTTTTCAGGTCATTGATTTTAAATGCTTTTATTTTCACCAAAAATTGCACAAGTGGCTAAATGGTTAGTACTTCTGCCTGGCAGTACTAGGGGCGCTGGTTAAAATCCCAACCACGGCACCTCAAAAAAACATGCTGGTAAGTGAATTGGCTCCTGTCTAAATTGGCCCTAGTATGTATATGAATGTAAGTTAGGGACCTTAGATTTGAGGGTTAGGGACTGATATGTACAATACATATATATGTAAAGCGCTACATAAATCGACGGCGCTATATAAGTACCTGTAATAAATAAAATAAAAAATAAAAAAACATCTATATACTGCTGCTTACCTCTGATCCTGAGTGATGCATTCTGGGACAGGGAGGCCTTCTGCTAGGGCCTTGAGGATTGTAGGCAATGGCTCTAGTTGATCTTTGGTTTGCTGAAAACCAGAAATAAAAATAATTTATACATTTCTGGACTGGTAAAAATCGCTGGTAATCATTATTATGATTCAGTTGATAATACTTAATGGAAAGCTTTTGGATAAGAAGTCAATAGAAATCTTCCCAGTGTAACACAAAAGGCATTAGCATTCCCAACTTATTCCAAAGGCTTAAATTGGCCATACACTGACTTATATTCAGTATGTGGCTATCCTCGCTTGACAGTAGTCAGTTGTTTGATCAACTTCTGTCAAAGGAACATGTGGAAAATGAGCATTCCTTCATCCACCTCATTTGTGCCTGCTGGCTGAATGAAAGAAACTAACAGTTTATGGCTAGCTTTAGATAGCAAGGGGTTTATTTACTAAAGCTGGAGAGTCCAAAATCAGACTCCCTTCTGCATAGAAACCAATCAGCTTCTAACCTCAGCTTGTTCAATGAAGCTTTGGCAATGAAACCTGGAAGCTGATTGGTTTCTATGCAGAAGTGAGTCTGATTTTGCACTCTCCAGCTTTAGTAAATAAACCCCCATATGACCATTCCCAAGACAAAAGATTGCTGTGAATGCTGGAAACATCTACAGTACAGTATGTGGGCTGGAATTACACCACTTCCACTTGCAGAACAAGGTACTTTAAGCCATTGCCATGGAAAATCAGTTAAAAATCATAATATGCAGGACTTTAAGGGTGAATAACACATGTAAAACTTCAAATGGGCTTTTTGCAGGCAGGTAATACCAATGCAACCACAGAAGGAACACATAGTGTAACATATTTAATAATATGTAATGTTGGGTGTAGGCTACAATGCTCTATTTAACAATTATATTCAACATATTTGAATACATACCTGATGAACTCCTTTGAAGATACCACATAGCATAAAGTGAAGTGTAGCAAGTTCATAAGCCAGATCAATGCTGCCCTCATAACCGGCTGGTGACACCTCACTGTCTGGATCTGTGACAGTCTGAAGGAAAACAGACATCCCATCCCAATACTGCTCCAAAAAGCCATTCATAAATGCCATGTAGTCTTCCTTTTCTCCGAACCTGTGGAGTGCAACATTTAAGAACATAATCCATCCTGAAGTGTTGTTATGATAGTCATATAGAGTGTTTTATAGATACAAGGTTACTAAAAGGTCCTAGAATGTAAGCTCCAAGGATCAGGGCCCTCCTATTCTTCTTGCATTGAACTGTATTGTTCCTGTATTGTCTCCCCTTATATTGTAAAGCGCTGAGCAAACTGTTGGCGATATATAAATCCTGTATAATAACAAAGGTAACACTGCTATTCCTTATTGCAAACATACAACTTTCTGTGTTGTATCCCTGCCTCTAAACTACTCACTGGAGAATAAATGAAAATCACCCGACTGGTGAGGTCCTCCTTGTTCTCTCATTCTGTAAACTGACCTTTGTCACCTACTTCTCCAGATTCCAACACCTGGTGGGATAGCAGCATTGTACAATGACAAATTGCCCCACAGTATTGGCATACCCACTCCTCAGTCTGATTTCTACAGTCAAAGACATTATGGAAGCACATTTTAAAGATTTCATGTAGTTATACTAGGAATGTTTCAAATATATTTCATTCATCTTGATTGAATATATACTTCAACAAAAAGAAGGTTTTCAATACTTACCTGGAATTCCCCTTTTGATCTGGTAACACCAAATATTAGAAGAAAGTAATGCACTATGTTATAAGAATATATCTTTTTTGACACATTTGGGCTAACTTACTAAAGAAGTTGAGAATCCTCATGCAATTAATTGTGTGACATTCATCTAAATTATCAAGTTGTGAAAGGAAAATTCCTGTTCACTTTGAATACCTAATCATGTGCACATGAAAAAAATAAAAGGGTAATTTTCATTTCACTTCACTGGAATATTCACACAATTTATTGTCTGAAGATTCTAAACTTCAAAATATAAAGATTCTTATCTTTATGTTGTTCTTAAAGATTCTCACTCATCCAGGTTAAGCGCTAATAGAAGTCACATTCAGATGGACTTGTTCTGTAATTTTGAAGTTGTTTCACCATTCATCCTAGAAGCTTCCTTAGCTCTACCAAGTCAGGAACATGTTAGGGCTTTGTGAATTGAATCTATTACAGTCGAAACCAATATGCTCTGGTCCCAGCCTACAATAAGACAGCTCCTGTAAGAGCTTAGCCCTTCAATATTTCACTCTGTTCACAAATTCCCCTATCACAGTAAGCTGTTTGTTCTTTATAGCTTCTTGGTGAACTAAGTCCCTACAGATAAAATATTAAACAGTGGTAACTTTTCATGGAACGATGCAGAGCAGGCATAGTCTATATCAAAAGTTTTTTGTTTGATTAAAGCCTTCTTTGATCTTGAATTAATTTGTAATAAGACATTTTTCATATGCTCACATTTTAATATTTTGATTACAGTACATCATTTACAGAATGATAAATTATTCCTCTAGTGGTCATCTCTGAATCAGGGAGTGGGGTCCATAAGCTTGCTTAAAGTGAACTTGACTTATTCAGTTATACCTTTATATAAGCTAACGAACCTGTCTAGAGGTTGTCCAAGAAACATTTCATTAAATTTGGGATATATGGCTGGAGTCATCCTCCACGATTGATGGCGACCCCTCTTGACCAGAAACATGATATAGTAGCTTAACAGGGGGGGAGGTAAAGGACTAAACAAACCACTGCTTTGTCCAAGTAGTTGCACTTCTTCTTGAGAATGTTTATCTTTGCTGGATGCCCCTGGGACACTTTCTATTAATCCTGGACTGTGTTTAGTTTGGAAGAATTGTTCTAACACACATGCCCCCTCTTTATTAACTGCATCTGTTGTGCCCTGTGCAATCTGCCTTGGTTTTATAATCTCTCCTGATTATGCTTGCTAGTAACCCTATGGTAAAGAGATATTGAGCAACTGGTTTTCTGTTCAGTTTTGTTATCTTTATAGTGTTTTCACTGCATTTACCTCCAGCCAGGGAATGCCCAGAGGCTCTGTTTTGTATCTCTTATTTACAACATTAATAAATACAAGTTGGAAAAAAAAGTGAAGTTGAGTTGGTTTTCAATGTGCCTAGGGTAACAATGGTGTTGAAGTACAAGCATGTTGTGGTGCAATTAAAGTACTTGTGCTTGTCTTTAATACATTCCTTGTGGAGCCACCTAGATCTTATGCCCAGACTGTACACATGGTCTTGGCTCCTCTTCAAGTCCAGATTAGGCCCAACCTCCTTTTGGCACTATATCCTAACCCTCTTACTCAACTATCAGATTCCAGAGCCTCTACTGCCCATTTCAGTTCTGGTAGTTGAAAGTTGAATTGAAAAGGACAGGGCTTGACATCAAATCACTAATGAGAAAGGTAAATCAAAACTGTAACTATGGTTTAGCCTTAGAGGATAAATCCCTTTTCTACCTCATCCAAAGGATAATGCAGAGATGCCTAACATGCAAAACATGCAAATTCTAGAAAATTACATTTGAAATTCCCATGAATGGGGAGATAGGCCTATCAGGCAGCCCAGTCATAAATTTAGGCAAGCCATAGATTATGCAATTTTCTTTCCTGCAACCATGGGTCCCTGCTCAACTGGCTGAGATTCGATCCATCTATGGCCGGCTTAAAAGAGCTTTGCGTGGCAGACTGACAACACTAGTGTTAATTGCAAGGCAGTGGCTTACAGTTAGCAGCCTATAATAGGAAGTGCTTTTACTAGAAGAATCCTCAGGTAAGAAACTTTGTAACAGAATCACAAAAATTAGTTTGCTTAAGAAAATTGTATAAAGTAAGGCATGATGTCAAATGTGGTTTACGAACACTTTAAGCTCAGTTTCACACTTAAAACTTGACCAATAATTTGTTGGATCATGACTGATTCATATATGAATAATATAGTGTCAGCTGTGGATGCTCACCTTGTAAAGTTTGCAAGATTTTGTAGGACTTTGGCTACCAGGATCAAAGAACGTGCAGCAAGAGGGTTGGGATGTTCAGGAGAGAGGTGGAACAGTCCTGGGGAGAGAATAGCAGGACATAGGAACCGCAAGAAGAGGCAAGCGCTAACCATCTGAGAACCCAACTCTGGTCTGTCGCACATAGCTACTTTCTCCTGCCAGCTTGAGAAAACAGCCAATAGCTCTGGAGGGAAAAACCTGTAATTAGAAGAAAAATAAAGATAGAATAAGGACTTTTTTTTACTAGCTGTTTACATAAAGGTGGAAAGAGAATGTTCAGAATGAGGGACAATTTCACCCTTCTAACCCTACTGTATGTCCAGCCAAAACTTTTTTATTTAGTTTTAGATATAGTTAGAAATGATTAATGCCTTACATGTCTTTGGTAAATACAAATCCCAATAAGTGTATATTGATTGGTTTGCATGAAAGTTATAGTGTCTACAAATGATGGTATATATACTGTAATTTTTATTTATTTATTTTTATACCACTAATGGCGGCGATCAGAGACTGTGATCATGCGGTGGGCAATCTGACACTGAGACTGGGTGGGAACTGTCTAACCGCCACTGACATCTCCAGTGACACTAATAAAGTGATCAGTGATAATAATATACACTGTCACAGTATTAATGGCACTCACTGGGAAGGAGTTAATATCTTGGGCAATCAAGGGGTTAAGTGTGTGCCTAACAAGTGTTAATTTGTGTAATTTGTGCTGCTTTTTACTAAAAATCTCTTTGTTTTTTCTGCCTGCTTTGTAGGGTGAAGAAAGAGAGATCATTCCCTCTGTACAGAGACCTGTGTTGATTGTCAACACAGATCTCTGGGCTGTGATTGGACACAAGCTGTTCAGCAGGTCTTGGCCTTGAATCATTGTCTGGGACCTGCTGACAAACTCTCGCTGTGTACAAGCACAGTGGATGTTTGTGGGCAGGAGCACGTAAACACGCCCTGTATCCAGAAGAGGAGAGGAACATACAGGTACTTTGCTGTGCCCACAAAGTACTGCAACTGGTTGAAGTGACACTAAAAAATGTACCTATTCTCTAAAAATAATCTATACACATCCACATGAACCTTTAAGCTATTTTTTTATAGAATTGTTTCTTACTGTTTTTTTCTGCCTCCTTGTGATGTCCTCTATCCTCCTTTTCCGATTGGTTGTTTAGAAGGAGAAGTGGACATTACTTGTCGTTATATACACTACTCTTGCACACTACAATTCCCATAGTCCTTAGTCCCTTGTCCATCTCGGGAGTGAGCAAGAGAGGGTGGCTATGTTCCTACATACAATGGGACCATGGAGAACGAACATAGCCACTTGGAGAAGAAATATCTACTATCATAGCTGTGAAAACAAGGCAGGGTTCCTAACATCCTAACTAGCAAAAAGTTATCTTGTATGTATCTTATATTGTCTCAGACATTTTGCAGGACAAGTTTGAATCTAATTTTCCAGCCTGGGTCATCACATGGATATTTTAACCCTCTTTAGGATGAGGTCCATATCAACAGTGTAAGAAGCACAATTTTGTAACGTACCTTTGTGACTCTAGAATACTCTGCACAGCTTCCTCACAGCTTTGCCACAGATGCTCTTTGTTCTCATTTAGCTCTTCTGGGGAACAGCGCAGGGGGTCAACTTCATGGCTGTCTGTTGAGGCATATATACGAGAGACAAAAGGGCCTGGGGACAAAACAGATTCCAATTCATTATCTTAAAGTAGAACTATTGGCAAAATGTTTTTTTTTTCACTTTGGACAGATAAAGGAGGGTTATAACCTCAGACTTTTTGTTTGCCATCTGTGTCCCGTTGCGGAGATTCCCCTTCACTTCCTGTCCCATAGCCAAAACAGGAAGTGAGAGAAAATCCCAGCAAATTAAGGGAATTCCTTGGGGCTCCCCAGGTCACCAGAGCAGTGTCCCCATTGGCAAGTTTACCCTTTTATTACTTTTCTGGGAACAAGCCAACATTTGGGATTTTCTTTTACTTTCACTTTGAATGATAAAGGTAAAAAGGAAAAATAGAGAGGGTGAAGCTCCTTAATGGGGGCACAAACTGCAAAAGAAAACTGATAAGCATTCTTATCCTCCTGCACTCTATCCTAAACTAACACAAACATTTTTGCCTTTAGTTATACTTTAAGACATATTTTTCATGGGTGATAATACATTTTCTAAGTGCAAGCAAAGTAAGAAGCAACAAAAAACCTAGAGGAATACTATATAATTATTTAATTTGCCAGATGGAAATCAATATTTTTTCCTCAAAGGGAAACTTTATGTAGCCATCAATTACTTTTTGGAAAATAAAGTTTCTATGTATCAGGTATATAAACTATACATTGTAACTAGGGGCACTGTTTCACTGTTAGCCTGGACAAATTAGGGAAATCTCTAGGTTCCAGGCAGATTAAAAGACAGAAATGAATGCAGCTCTGTATTCATTGAAGCCCTATTCCAGGCAAATAAAAAATGATCTCTTGAAATGGGTCTGCGTCTGCACTGCAAGAGTTAATTGCTCATTTTGTGTAAGAGAAGCTCAGTCCATGTTGGCACAAGAAGGCTGGCACATGCTCATACGTATGCGCATGTTCATAATTCTGAGCAAAAGCTCAATGCAAAACAGGTGTTGCCACACACAAGCAAACATATTAGTGTATACTGAAATCATATACGCATGCACTCATGCACGCGCACACATACAGGCACTAATGCCAAAAGGCCTATTAAAACTGGACTGTGATCCTTATCTGATCCTTTCTTCTCCCAGGAGATAACGTCCTCATTTGATGTCCTCTCAGGATAATAGGGTTCCTGCTCGGCTGTCATCATGTATGGATATTTTATACATCATTACATTGACTCATTGGTACATAGGTATATTGTACCAATGTAACTATGAATATACCATACCTGACCGTAGCCTCTGGAAGCTGGAAATCACTGAAGTAGACACCACTACAGTGATCTCCTCTTGCTTCTGGGCCCCATGCTTAGCGGCATTATGAACACAGGATGTGTGCTGCTCAGCTTGGGCGCCAGTCAGAGCTTGCTTTGAATGAATGCAAAGTGTTCTCTGATTGGACGAGATGGAGAAATGGGGTGGAAAGGTAGGAAGGTATCATACATTTACCTGTTTTATACTTTTTTTTTTTACATTTCATTAGCTTCCTGGTTGTCATACTTCTCAGGAGTCTTTTTTATTCTTTTATCTGAAGGAGGGGAGGAGGGACTTTCTCAGCTAAGCACAACCTCCTATCGACATGCCTGAGCTAAGGGCAGATGGATTATGGGAAGTAAATGCTAAGTGAATCATCTGCCCTTACTCAAGATGGCTAAGGTTAGCAATGCTAGGGGGTGTTTTTCAAAACAGTTTCGCAACAAAATAAAGTATTGAGACATAGATGGATAGGTGCAATTGCTTTGAATATTAAAAATGAATTAAATAGCATTTTCAGTTTGTGATACTTAGACACAGTTGAGTTTTGCTTTAATGATCTCATGCAATGCTAGTCTGTTGTTTTTAGGCTGACAAGATATTTTTGTTTTTAAAAGGCATATATTGAAAGAGAGAAACATCATTGGTTGATCCAAAAGGCTTGTCTGTGTGGTTTTTGGAATCTGGAAATATTTTTTTCCCCATTAAAGCAAATAAGAGGTTGCTTCATAATGGAATTTTTTTAAGGGTCTTGAGGATACAAGTTTTATTTTTTTATAATTAAACTTGATGAATGTGTAATTTTTGTATAGGAAAAAAGACTTCCTGTAAGCTGAGCTCCTGCTTCTCTTAGCAAATCATTCTAGCCCTGATTACTATCACATGGAGCTCTATTCCCCATCTCATGAGACCTGCTTTATTTTAATGTGTGTAGTTTAGTGAGGGATTTCATTCTCCGCACCAAGGGTCTCCTGAAGGTACATCTGTCCCACCATTTTCATGTATTCTTCAATGGCCTTGGTGACAATAGTGTTTTCACGGAATATTAATGATTCTTGGAAGTCATAACGTGTGAGCTCAGCTGTACCGAGGTCCACCAGGAACTCCTGAAAAACAATGCATAGGAAAAGAAAAAGTCAGATCCAGTGACTTTGATGATCCTACACATGTCCATATTACATATAAAAATGGATAGCATATAGTTTTATTTTAAAATTCAGAAAAGCTTAGATCTCACCTTGGCCTGACCAGTACTCTGTAGGACATAGATAAGTGATCTTCCAAGCTCTTCTTTCTCCCGTGCACTCAGAATGGGCTCCATTGCTCGGCTTAGCTTAAGGTACTTCCAGGTAAGATACTCTGCAAATTCCTTGTACTGCACCAAGGGAAGAACACAGAGCTTCCTGTACCTTCCTCGTAACCTGAGTGTCACCTCTCCACCAAGAGGCACCCATCTCTCTACCCCTTCCCTCATTCCTTCCAAAGCCAATGTTACAGTTCCAACACCAGTGGCTTCTTTCCCTTCTCGAAGAAGATGCAGTGCAACATGTCCTGAAGAAGAGGGCAAGTCCTTTAGATTAAAGTTCTCTCCCCAGAATACCACTCCAGACTCAGGTGCTTTGCTTGAGGTTCGGCCATAAAGAGAACCATCAAGGTGGACCTCACAGAAGTAACATGAACGAGAGCCAGGACCTGAATTGGGAAGACCTTTGGCTTCATGGATCCACAGACTGAGAGAAGACTCTTCACGCTCAAAATTATCCTGGGCAAAGCAAACATAAATGGGTTTATGAACCTGGCAAATTATATTTAGAACACTTGGGTTATGGTTGCATAAACACTAACTTGCTCACCTTATCTGGTTGCACAATTCTTCGAAGATTTTCAATCCACCGGTCTCTCTCCACAACAGAAGAACATCCAAAACAGCGGCTGCATTTGGAGGTGATGACCTATGAGGCATGTAGGAGTGTTAGTCATTGTCATATTTATTATGATGCTTAAACTGGTTGTAAACCCTACTAAGTAACTGGCCTTAAGTGATACACAGATACAGAGTTTATCTGCAGCCATTTGCCCTGTACATCCTTGGAAAACCCAGAGATAAAAAGAATTTTTCACAGACTCACAAAGCAGAGGGTGGAGAGCTGCAGTTACACACTGTACAAAAGCTCTGAGAGCTGATTGGAGGGAAGGAACACACCTCCATTCACACAGCACACAGAAACAGAGCCGAGGCTGTCAATCAGCTGGAGATCCCTCCCCTGTCACCATTTTTCTCTTGGTGTCAGGAAAACTTGTCAGAAGTGACTCATGCTGATAACAGGGGAACTAGTCAGCAGAACAAAATGGCGTTTAGTGCTCTGGAGAGAGGCAAGTAAATATTATAGAAATATGTACTTTGTTCAGATTTCGTGTCTGAGGTTTACAACCATTGTAAAGTAAACTAGTTTGTGTTTCTCAATGTAACCTTTTGCATTTGCAGTCTAGGTTTAAAAATGAACCTAGCTTTCATGGGCAACAGATAATACTTGTTTTCACACTTTGATAATTAAGGTCCATGGTGTAAGTTCCACAATAGGAATAAACTTTAGCAATCAACCAGTTATTAACCTTTAATTATCTTCCTACATTAAAATTCAACTATGGTCTTCCCCTTAAGCATGCTATACACTGCGAATCGTCAGTCAATGCTTGATGCAGCTGCTGTTTGGATCTTGACAGCTAGTGGTCCTGGCTGTCAGCATACAATAGCACAAGTAATTTGCCCATCTATACTCTTAACCTGCAGGCTAAACAATAAAACAGCGTAAGACCAGCTTTAACATTTTCTCTTAGTCCCCCTGCAAAGTCCTTCTTATACCTGTCAATCCTGCCAGTGAAGTCCACCTCATGCAGCTTCCAGGGATGTGGGGACAATGCTGCTGCACTGCTCCAGAAGTCAGAGCAGCATTGTTCTTCATATAGGCTGTGTCTGCTTGCACTACAGTGGGATGGGATGAAGTTTCAGGGGTCATGACTATGAGCATTGTCACTGCTGAATTATAAAACCTGTGACCTTTACATCAGCAGCTGGTTATATGTAGACCCATCCAGTTCTTTCTAGATTGGCAGAACTGACTGTACCACTAGGATCCCCCTATTTCACATGTTGTATTGCAAGATAAAAGAAAAACAGCCCTAAAATGAGTTCTTGTTATATTCACCTCAAAGCAGAATTGCTCCCCCAGAATACTGCTGTGTAGAGCCCGTATAATCACATCTTTCTCGTTATTCAGGTCAAGAATTTCCACACAGCCCAGTGACTCATGGGAACCATGCAAACTCCTGGATTAAACAAAAGAGAGATTATTATCATCTTCTCATTTTACTTTGCAAGCTACACAATTTCCTGCCATTTGGAATGTATCCTTCTCTTTATTTGGCTGGTTTTTATTGTGCCATAAGGGGGACATAATAGGGTTGATCTACTGAAAGAGTAGAACACGATTGCTTTTCAAAATTAATCTTCTCTTTACAAAGTTAATTTTCACTTAGCTTGCTGAATAAGGTGAAGCTGTGCTGACTTTAATCATCCAATTCTATGAAAAGAAGAATGTAGTATTTTACATTTTACATAATGGGGTAGTGTTTGCAAAGTACATTTTGTTAAGTTTCACCTCATTCATAAAATTATAATTCACTATATACTGTGATAAAATGTGCATTAGTCTAAGTTTAGCTTTTTTTTTTTTTTTTCTTCTTCTTCTTTTGCAATTAGCACATGGCATGGAACCTTCATTGGATGAAAATTGTTCTTTGTGCTGGTGGCTGCTCTCTTAATTTAAATCTGTTGTTCCCCCTCCCTTATAGGTGCCTAACAATATACAGTTGTGCTAAAACGTTTGCATACCCTGGCAGAAACCATGACATTTTGGCATTGATATTCAGCATATGACTGATCATGCCAAAAAACCATCTATTATCACATAATTGTTTGGCTCCTTTTTAAATAAAAATGATAACAGAAATCACCCAAATGACCCTGATCAAAAGTTTACATACCCTGGAATGTTTGGCCTTTGTAGAGACACACAAGGTGGCACATACAGGTTAATATGACAATTAAAGGTTAATTTTCCATTTCTGTGGCTTTTTAAATTGCCACTTGTGTCTGTGTATAAATAGTCAATGAGTTTGTTAGTTCTTACATGGATGCACTGAGCAAACTAGATACTGAGCCATAGGGAGCAATTAGGAACTGTCAAAAGACCTGTGTAACAAAGTAATGGAACTTTATAAAGATAGAAAAGGATATAAAAAGAGATCCAAAGCCTTGAATATGCCAGTTAGTACTGTTCAGTCACTTATTAAAAAGTGACACCAGCCAAGGTCAGGTAGACCAAGAAAGATTGCAGCCACAACTGCTGGAAGAATTGTTCAGGATACAAAGAAAAACCTACAAGCAACCTCAGGAGAAATACAGGCTGCTCTGGAAAAAGACAGTATGTTTGTTTCAAGGAGCACAATATGACGATACTTGAACAGAAATTAGTTACATGGTCGAGTCGCCAGAAATAAGCCTTTACTGTGCCAATACCATAAAAAAAGCCTGGTTACAATATGCCCAACAATACCCTGACATGCCTCACAGCTTCTGGCATACTGTAATCTGGACTGACAAGACCAAAATAGAGTTTTATGGTCACAGTCATACGCACTATGTTTGCAGAGGGGTCAACAGCGTCAAGAATACCATCCCCACTGTGAAGCATGGTGGTAACCAACTCTTTTGAGGGTGTGTGAGCTCTACAAGCATATTGAATCTTGGGAAAATATATGGCAAGATTAAATCAGCATGTTATCAGAAAATACTGGCAGACAATTTGCATTCTTCTACACAAATGCTGCGCATGGGACTCTTTTGGACTTTCCAGCTCAACGATTACCCTAAGCACAAGGCCAAGTTGACCCTCCAGTGGTTGAAAAAGGTGAATGTTCTGGAGTGGCCATCACAGTCTCCTGACCTTAATATCATCAAGCCACTCCTGGGAGATCTCAAACATGTGGTTCATGCAAGATGATCAAAGACTTTGTATGACCTGGAGGCATGTTGCCAAGATGAATGGGCAGCTATACCACCTGCAAGAATTTGTTGCCTCATAGACAACTAGTACAAAAGACTGTAATTGATGCTAAAGGGGGCAATACAGGAATATGAACAAAGGGTATGCAGACTTAATTTGTTTACTTAATGCAATGTTTTATTTTATTATTGCTCCATTCTGTTATCACTTACAGTTGAATATAAATCCTGTAAGAAATACAAGAAATGTGTTTTGCCTGCTCACTTATGTTTTCTTAAAAAATGGTACTGTATATTACCAATTCTCCAAGGGTATGCAAACTTTTAAGCACAACTTGTACATACAGTATAATATACATTACTATTAAAATTATACAAAGTTATTCATAAAGTATTAAAAGTATAGTGCAGTAGTGCATCGCATGGCCTATTTACAGATCCACAATGTATTGATATTAAAAAAACACTTGTTACACAGTAAAACATTAGCTTTCCCACCATATTATGAGAATATATATATCCTTTGTTGTAGTCACATCAGATAACTTCAAGATCCTAAATGACAGTAACAGGTGGATCGCAACACTTGGAGGAGTGTCAGGGATTACCCCTTCAATTTAAAAGAAATTACACTAGTCTATCAGCCCTATTAGGGATCTTCTATTGCCCCACAATAGATAAATACAGTAGATAGTGTATGATCCTTAAAGTGGAGTTCCACTCAAAAGTGGGAGCTCCACTTATTTGCCTCCTCCCCCTCCACTGCCACATTTGGCACCTTTTGAGGGGAGTGGGGAGTGGATACCTGCTTTTGACAGGTACCTGCTCTCACTTCCGGCTCAGGAGACTGCCGGACCAATTAGGAGGCACAGCGCAACTTGCGCATGCGCAGTGGACAACAGGCTGGGAAGCTGCAAGTTGTCACAGCCTGGTGCCCACAGTTGACATGCTGGCACTATGGAGGAGATAAGGGGAGAAGGGACTGCCCAGGTGAGAAAAATCGCTGGACTCCGGGCTAGGTAAGTGTGTGTTTATTAAAAGTCAGCAACTACAGTTTTTGTAGCTGCTGACTTTTAATAAACACAAAAACGGCTGGAACTCCGCTTTAAGGAGGACAGAGGCTATATAGTTGCATATCAAGACCTTTCACCATCCAACAAACTATCTTGTGGTATATGTGTTTTCCTGGGTAAGGCAGAAGCAGGAAGAGCGCCGGCTATGCCCAAACTTTCTATCCTCCTCATTCATTCATAGAAGCTGCAAAATTGCTTCCATCAATGAAAAGTGCGCTAAGAAAGAATGACGGGTGGATAAGTGAAAGGTCCACCTTTTCCATTCATAGAGGGCTTTTCACTGATGGAAGCTATATTAAAACTTCTATTAAAGGAGGAGGGGGCACTTGGTGAATAGGCAAACATTTTTTTGACATAGTGTATCTGGATTTCACAAACAGTACTTCACAAATGCTTAATGTAATATGGTATGCACCTGGATAGAAACTGGCTGCAGGAATGCATCCAGAGGGTGGTAATTAATGGCATAAGGTCTAGAGTTGTAAGCAGGGTGCCCCAGGGCTCTGTCCTGGGACCAATTCTGTTTACTTGTTTGTAAGCTATATAGAGGTTGGAATAAATCATTCAATCTCAGTGTTTGCTGATGATACACTAAGAAGGGCAATAACTTCACAACAGGATATAGCATATGTACAAGAAGACCTAGTTAAAACAAAGAGGTGGGCAGCTTTATGGCAGATGAGGTTTAATATTGCAAAATGAAATGCCCTTGGGAGCTAAAAATATGAATACAAGTTATTTGTTATGGGGAGAACCTCTAACACTTTACTCTGGTTCAGCCACATCTTGAGTATGTCGTCCAGTTTTTGTCACCAATCTTCAGGAAGGATGTGCTGGAACTGAAGAAAATACCGAGATAGGCAACAAAACTAGAAAGGGGGATGGAGGACTACAAAAGTAAACGTATTCTCCCTGGAGAAGAGATGCATAAGAGGGGAAATGATCACAATATACAAATATTTAAATGGTGACTTTATAAAAATGGCAGAAAATGTAAACTGTGTAAGGGGTTTGTTACTATTATAGTGGTAAAGATGTGGCACTCCCTTCCACAGTTGGTGGTGTCAGCAGGCAGTTTCGATAAATTCACCCTGTAATCCTAGGCTACTTTTCTGATTTAGGCTATAAACACCTCCTTCTCTCCTTATTTCCATAACATTGAGGTTAGGGAGATTTGGAGTTCTTATATGAGAACTAGCAAGGCAAATAACATTGTCTGAGATTTCAGTGAAGTGCACAGGAAGTTGCAAAACACTGGATTTCTGTCAAAGACGAACAGGTATACATTTCTGTTATTACATTTAGATAGAATGTATTGTAGTAAACACAGAAGCTAGTTTAAAATGCAGACAACTATATCCAAAACCGATATCTCTGCTGTTGGTAAGTTAGAAATATAGGCCCCCATGTTTAATGTTATAATGTTTACTGATTACCTGTCATCTGGTTGAAGTGGTGAAGAACTTGTCTTTTTCTTGTTCTGCTTCTTTTTCCTTTTCAAAATCAACCCCTTTCAAAACATAGTAAAAAAGTAAATGACTACTACAACACAACACAAAGGGGTTGCTTTTAGTTCACACTGGAATAAATACCATTGTAGGTCCACTTCACTCCTGGTCTGTTCACTTTATTGCCAGTCAAGCTGATGAAGGGAGCACTTGGACCCCCGAAATGCATTGGCTACTTCTCAAATTATACCCCTGATCTTTAATGGAATAAAGTTGTATCTGGCAATCTTAACAGTGGTGTGGCACTTCAATTTAAACTTTTGTTACAAAAAGTTTTAGTATGGCATAACACTTTTGGTAGTAAAATAGTAAATTTTGTATAGAGATGTACACATCAGACCAAAAAGAGGGACAACTGAGACTGCACAAGGGACGGAAGGATTTGGTCTCAAAAGAGGGATAATACTTCCAAATGAGGGACAGTTGGGAGCTATGCTGTTGAGTATTTAGTCATACCTACGTAAATCTTAATATACACCAATAGTCCAAGATGTTCTGATTTATCAGTGCTTGCTTATGAGGAGTTTCATTTTTCTTGCAGGTTTCAACTTATACAATGTTACATCAGTTTCCACAAACCAACCTAAGGCTGTTTAATCTTTTCAGTATAGTGTACACAAGCCACCACAGGTTTGAAATCTCTTTATGTGCTAATAATAGCTTTCGGTGAACAGAAGGTCTTGGTACTGCACATCTAGATTGTCTGACAATGGTTTGAATTGGTTATGACACCTGCTTTCAATGTACTTTTTATGGCTTGGTTAGCTCTAAGGCCTGCTTACAGAATTATTTAGTAAATCAGTGTGCAGTGATTACACCTGAACAGTTGCCTGAAGCTGGAAAGAAAGCCTTCTGGATATAAATACCAGATGACAAAAGGTTTGTGGACACATGACCATTACACCTATATAAGCTAATAGGACATCTCTATAGAGCTTGTTGGACATCCCATTCCAAACCAAGGCCATTATTATGGATTCATCCCACAGGTGTTCAATAGGGTTAAGGTCCGGGCTGTTTGTGTGCCACTTGACTTTCATCATACCAAGCTCTTAAAACCACGTCTTCATGGAGTTGGAAGAAAAGGTCCTTCTATAAATTGTTACAAGGTTGGAGGTACACAATTGTCCAAAAAGTCTTTGCATGATACAGCATTAACAATACCCTTTTTTGAAAACACCTAAGCTCATTTATTTGGAGTTGTATCCATATACTGTACTTTTAGCCATAAATTGTAGGTGTGATGGCCAGGTTTCCAGAAACAATGTCATATTGTGTATGTTGGTGGGCTGTTTGAAGCATTTGTATATGCCCCCTGTCTATTACCATACAGGATTCATACAGTGCCAACAGTTTACAAAATGAAGGGAGATAGTACATTCACAGGAGGGATAGGAGGGCCCGCTCACGATAGCTTGCAGTCCAAAATATTGGCTATCCAATCTATGCATATTTAGATAGACTGCAATATTTCCTCTTTCCTACTGTAAATTAGGTTTATATATAAAAAAAGTGCTCACTTGTTGGACCTTCTGATCACAATCTAATCTCCAGCTCTACATGGACCTTTATCTACTGAATCAGTAAAACATGACAAGCTGGGTAAGATGGCACCCTTCTCCTGAGTATACTCGTATAGGGGCCATTGGACCATATTGTACCAGTTTACTATTACATCAGGTCCACTCAACCAGCTCACTGGTGGAGTGGATTTCAGTTTATTTGCTTGTCACCTGATACAGGCCCAACATTTAATCAAAAATGTCATCATCCAGATGGTGTATCCAAAAAAAATAAATTGTAAATTACAATTTTTTTTGGACACACCATCTGGATGATGACATTTTTGATTAAATGCTGGGCCTGCATCAGGTGACAAGCAAATAAACTGAAATCCACTCCAACAGTGAGTTGGTTGAGTGGACCTGATGTAATAGTAAACATCAGCAACAATTACATATGTGAACTAAAAAGTTAATACATCACAGTAATGTAGTAACCTTTTACTTCACATACGTAATTGTTGCTGATTTTTTAAATGACCTCCAATAACAGGCCTGGTTGTATTCTGTGTGCACATTATTCCTATTGCATAGAACTCCCTTCTCTGAATCCTAATACCTGTCATACAAAGCAGTCATGGCTTTTGCAGGCTTGGCGAACATAGATATATTTGATATTATTTTCTAATAAAGGATAAAAATTAATATATTTAGTATAGATATATTTTTAAACATTACCTTCACATTATTAAACTGATTCTTTGAATCAAACTCTGCATTTCCATCACCGTTAGGATCTGCAATCAAAAGAATAGCAGATTTGTTGTATAACTATTTTGTATGTAAGCAGAAAGGTTTAGCACAATATATTCATGCATAATGATTTTCATCTACCTCCTAGGGTATAGGTAAGGGTGAATATGGGGGTCTGCAGAGGCACAGACTAGAAAGCCCCAAGCAGCAAAAATGCATTCTTTAGGACTGGCAGTAACAGCAGGAGTGCTGCCTACCAGTTCACAAATAACACACAGTGTAGCGCTAAATAATAATAGAAATTAAATAAATGCAAAGAAACAAAAACAGTAAAGTGATCAGCATGAAATGGGTGCACCACACTTAATCCTCCTTAAAATCCACACTTGAGGGATCCAAATGATTAATAAGTGCAACATGTGAATTCCCTCTATGGGAACACATCTAGTGCAAACAGTGCTATGTGTCATACATCACACAACAGAATTGGGAATAGCACTAAAAATACTCAAATACATAAGCATACAAATATATATCCATATAATCATAAAATAAAGTCCCAAAACAACAACATATATAATGGTGTTCCAACTTCACTCTCATGCAAGTGATAATGTATAGGTGATCAATGCGTGACAATCCTTCAGTGGCCAAAATGCCCCCTCACCTCCTTACATAGACCCCCAAAAGGGCCAGCTCGCTTAAAGGATCACACCGATCCTAATAAGGACAGACTCCTCTCAGGCTCTCCTCAGTGATGGTATGCGCTCCTCACTCCAAGTCTCCACACAGCTGCCAGCAAACCTCTCACAGGATCATAGTAAAACAAAAAAACTTCCATAGTGCAACCTGTTTTATTAAATGTGCATATAACATAAGAAATGCCCACTCACATTATTCTCCCTTCCAAATCCGCTTTACTACCTCATGCTAAAGGTGTACTGCATGGGTATCTACAAAAGGTGTTCCAATATGGCCGCCACGCCGAAAAGTGACGTCACCGTGTTACCGGAAGTGCCTCCCTGTGTACTATGGACGTTTTTTCGTTTTATTATGATCCTTTGAGAGGTTTTCTGGCAGCTGCGTGGAGGCTTGGAGTGAGGAGTACATACCATCACTGAGGGGAGCCTGAGAGGAGTCTGTCCTTATTAGGATCGGTGTGATCCTTTAAGTGAGCTGGCCCTTTGGGGGTCTATGTAAGGAGGTGAGGGGGCATTTTGGCCACTGAAGGATTGTCACGCATTGATCACCTATACGTTATCACTTGCATGAGAGTGAAGTTGGAACAACATTATATATGTTGTTGTTTTGGGACTTTATTTTATGATTATATGGATATATATTTGTATGCTTATGTATTTGAGTATTTTTAGTGCTATTCCCAATTTTGTTGTGTGATGTATGACACATAGCACTGTTTGCACTAGATATGTTCCCATAGAGGGAATTCAGGTGTTGCACTTATTATTCATTTGGATCCCTCAAGTGTGGATTTTAAGGGGGATTGAGTGTGGTGCACCCATTTCATGCTGATCACTTTACTGTTTTTGTTTCTTTGCATTTATTTAATTTATATTATTATTTAGCGCTACACTGTGTGTTATTTTTGTTTATTTACTTATTGGGTATAAGGTTAGTGTTAGCAGCTTTTAGGGTCAGAGCTCCATTTAAGCGCAGGAGGATCCTCTTTATATTTGTGCCTACCAGTTCAGTCTCCTGCCTATCCTCATTCACTGCAGCAGCCATGTCTACTAGTCCCGCCATCTGCCAATCCATGTTCCCAAACCCAGCTGGCAATGCCAGTGTACAATGCATTCTGAGTATATGGTGGGGTGGGGCATGTATGCAAGCAGGAAGGAGGTGGCTTAGAAACTCTTTGTATTACATTGTACAACTGTTTCTGGCTGCTAGGAGTCACTGGATATATAATGAAGTTCTTCTTCAAGGTAGGCTGTTTGCAGAAAAACATGGAAGAGTTTCATTTTTTACAAAGATTTGTGCATGTATGTTAGCCCCCGGCCTGTGGCACAGTTGTTAAAGCATATTTTGTGGGTAGAAGGATCGTGGCATATGTTAGGCTTCATTTAGATGTGCGGTTGGGGGGGCAGCAAAAATGCACAGTTGAGCCACTGCAAATATGCTACAATCGCAATACTTCCCACCCATGTCAAAGTCTACCCAACATGTCGCGATGGACTTACTCAGGCAAATGGGGAAGTGCCGCAAACGCCCCTCAACCATGTGCAATGCACGCAGTTGCAGTGTGTTTGTCGGCAAAATTGGGTTAAAACAGAAGGTGAGGTGTCACATCTGTTCCGCACCACCTGTCAGTAGCCTCTGAAGCACGATCCAAATGCAGATCATGCTTCAGTGGAAAGGGAGATTTAGATGCACATCTAAATCTACCTTTACTGTGTATGGTACAAAGAGTAAACTTAAAGTGGTTGTAAACCCTTACATACAGTATACTCAGTGAAGTGACTGGCTTCAGGTGATACACAGATGTGAAACAAATCCTCCTACTTAAGCTGTACCTGACTATCTGCAGTTTTCTCTACATCCATTCAAAGTCCAACATTTACAGTCAGGTCCATAAATATTGGGACATCGACACAATTCTAAAATTTTTGGCTCTATACACCACCACAATGGAATTGAAATGAAACGAACAAGATGTGCTTTAACTGCAGACTGTCAGATTTAATTTGAGAGTATTTACATCCAAATCAGGTGAACGTTGTAGGAATTACAACAGTTTGCATATGTGCCTCCCACTTGTTAAGGGACCAAAAGTAATGGGACAGCATAATAATCATAAATCAAACTTTCACTTTTTAATACTTGGTTGCAAATCCTTTGCAGTCAATTACAGCCTGAAGTCTGGAACGCATAGACATCACCAGACGCTGGGTTTCATCCCTGGTGATGCTCTGCCAGGCGTCTACTGCAACTGTCTTCAGTTCCTGCTTGTTCTTGGGGCATTTTCCCTTCAGTTTTGTCTTCAGCAAGTGAAATGCATGCTCAATCGGATTCAGGTCAGGTGATTGACTTGGCCATTGCATAACATTCCACTTCTTTCCCTTAAAAAACTCTTTGGTTGCTTTTGCAGTCTGCTTTGGGTCATTGTCCATCTGCACTGTGAAGCGGCGTCCAATGAGTTCTGAAGCATTTGGCTGAATATGAGCAGATAATATTGCCGGAAACACTTCAGAATTCATCCTGCTGCTTTTGTCAGCAGTCACATCATCAATAAATTCAAGATAACCAGTTCCATTGGCAGCCATACATGCCCACGCCATGACACTACCACCACCATGCTTCACTGATGAGGTGGTATGCTTATGATCATAAGCAGTTCCTTTCCTTCTCCATACTCTTCTCTTCCCATCACTCTGGTACAAGTTGATCTTGGTCTCATCTGTCCATAGGATTTTGTTCCAGAACTGTGAAGGCTTTTTTAGATGTCGTTTGGCAAACTCTAATCTGGCCTTCCTGTTTTTGAAGCTCACCAATGGTTTCCATCTTGTGGTGAACCCTCTGTATTCACTCTGGTGAAGTCTTCTCTTGATTGTTGACTTTGACACACATACACCTACCTCCTGGAGAGTGTTCTTGATCTGGCCAACTGTTGTGAAGGGTGTTTTCTTCACCAAGGAAAGAATTCTTCGGTCATCCACCACAGTTGTTTTCCGTGGTCTTCCGGGTCTTTTGGTGTTGCTGAGCTCACTGGTGCATTCCTTCTTTTTAAGAATGTTCCAAACAGTTGTTTTGGCCACGCCTAATGTTTTTGCTATCTCTCTGATGGGTTTGTTTTGTTTTTTCAGCCTAATGATGGCTTGCATCACTGATAGTGACAGCTCTTTGGATCTCATCTTTAGAGTTGACAGTAACAGATTCCAAATGCAAATAGCACACTTGAAATGAACTCTGGACCTTTTATCTGCTCATTGTAATTGGGATAATGAAGGAATAACACACACCTGGCCATGGAACAGCTGAGAAGCCAATTGTCCCATTACTTTTGGTCCCTTAACAAGTGGGAGGCACATATGCAAACTGTTGTAATTCCTACACCGTTCACCTGATTTGGATGTAAATACCCTCAAATTAAAGCTGACAGTCTGCAGTTAAAGCACATCTTGTTTGTTTCATTTCAAATCCATTGTGGTGGTGTATAAAAAAATGTTAGAAATGTGTCAATGTCCCAATATTTATGGACCTGACTGTATAAAGTTTGTCTGAGAGCTCAGAAAAAAGGGGGCAGAGAGCTGAAATGACACATTGCAGAGCTCAGTGAGGGAAGTTCTGAGAGCTGATTGGAGGGAAGAGACACAACTCCCCCTCTTCACAAAACTCACAGGAACAGAGCTGAGGCTGTCAATCCACTGGAGGTCCCTCCCCTGTCACCATTTTTCTCTTGGTGTTAGGAAAACTTGCTGAAGCTGCAGACAGAAGGTACACTTAGTGCTCTTAATTGAGTCAAGTACACATTGTGGAGGGATATACTTTGTCCATATTTCATGTCTGAGGTTTACAATCACTTTAAATGTTATGCCCCTCCCACTGTTAGAACAATTTTGCCACACCTAGAATTTTCCACAGCACACTACACAAGCCGCCTAATTCTTATTATACAGCATTTATATAGCACCAACAGTTTTTACAGCTTCTTCTATGGGCCAGCAAGGTTGACCCCACCCTAGAACATTCTATTTGTGTAACTACAATGTATCATGGTCATCCAGTTACAAACTGTGGCTGTAAACTGTCTCCTTGTGTTGCCATATGTGAGCACGTTTCTAAAGAACAATGCTTAGCAACTCTAGGCAGGTTTCATTAGTGCTGATGAAAGAGTTTTCAAATTGGCCACTTCCTGCAGGAAGGAAGTGGTTGGTTGATTCCACTTTGCTGTGTTAACTCTCAATTGGCCAGACCACGGTGTAGGTACTGGCTTTCTGGCCACACAAATAGTAACTGGTAAGTCTCTGCCTCCACTTCCTGAACATCGTAAATCTGAAACTTACAATTCTTCGCTTTGCTGAAGATTCCAACGTCTTACCTGCCTCTGCTTTTTCTGCAAGCACTGCTTCATTATTGGACACACAACTGCCAGCACGACTTCGGGTGCGAAATGCATCCTGTGAGGAAGGTAGACAGAATTAAAGGGGTTTTCATGGAACAGGTTAAGCTGTATTTATCCAATATCTTTCATGCAACTTCTTGACTTTTGTAATGTCAGAATGTCAAAAGTACAGTGAAAACAATGCTAGCAATTACAGACAACAAGATCAGCCTCCAGGGTTGAGCATAAAAGGGTTAGTTCACCTTTATCAAAAAACTTAAAATTGTGTGTTGGCTGCTTTATCTTAACCCCTCACGGCCCTTTAAGGGTTTCAGAAGCCGGAAGGTGGGGCGGGGTTTAGGGTCATGTGACCGCCATCACGGCGGTCACATGATCGGGAAATGTTCCGATCGAAAAAGGAGATCGGGACCTTTCCGTGAGTATCGGACATGTGTGCTGGGAGTGCACAGGGCGCATGCTCTCAGCACATTTTTTTTCAATAGAATGCAAATGTGCGGCCGCTCGGCGTCTTGGCCCAGACGCCGGGAGGCCGCACATTTGCGGTCGACTGGCGCCAAGAGGTTAATTTAATGTTCCCCAGCGCAGAACTATTTGGGGGTTTTTTTTCCTGTGCAGATAAGGGGCATGTGTAGATATAAACAAATCGTGCAGCTCTGACTAAAGTTGAATAATGGCCTTGCTATTGGTGAAGTCCATTTATATACCTCTTGAAGCCTGACTGGAATACTCCCAAAATGTTGCTAAGAGAGGACTAGTTGTTACTGCCCACCTCCGCCATCAGAGGAGTGAGCTTTTTCTCCAATTCAGACCCTCTCACATGCTTCTCTCCCGTGATGCAGTAGCTCTGAGCTTAGCATTTGAGAGCTCACTCCTGTGATGGTGGAGGTGAACAGTAATGACTAGGCCTCACTTAGCAATGTCCTAGCAACATCCTGGAAGTATTGCAGTCGGGCTTCAGGAGGTACACAAATGGCCTACACCTAGCAAGGGTGTTATTTAACTTTAGTCAGGGTTCTACAGTTTGTTTAAATCCACAGATATCCCTTACCTGCATTGGCAGTTTTTTGGTAAGGTGAACTAACCCCTTAAGGCTACAGTTCACTCACCAAATTTGTGGTTCAGGGCTTGCTCCTCCAACTTTTATTGTACAAGAAACTTTTGTTACACAAGGATCTCCCATATTTGAAATATATTTTAAAAATATTCTTCCCAGATATATTGAAATATATTTGAAATAATACAATTTTCGCCATATTCAATATATTTCAATATATATAATGTATGTTGAAATACGTTTTTATTATAAAATATATAAAAAATATTTTTAAAAATACATTTTAAAATACTGTATGTCTTTAAAAATACAAATCTACATTTTTGGAATGCATTTACAAATATATGTAAAAATACATGTTAAAATGACTTTTTATATGATAAAAAAATCAGAAGAATATATTTAAAAAATATATAAATATTTTTCATATATTTTGTAATATATAAAAAAAGCATTTCAACATACAGTATATACTGTATATATACAGTGAGGAACAGAAGTATTTGAACACCCTGCGATTTTGCAAGTTCTCCCACTTAGAAATCATGGAGGGGTCTGAAATTCACATTGTAGGTGCATTCCCACTCTGAGAGACAGAATTTAAAAAAAAAATTCAGGAAATTACATTGTATGATTTTTAAAGAATTTATTTGCCTTGCACTGCTGACCATAAGTTTTTGAACACCTAAGAAACAGCAAGAATTCTGGCTCTCAAAGACCTGTTACTGTGCCTTTAAAAAGTCCACCTCTACTCCACTCATTAATCTAACTTAGTAGCACCTGTCTGAGCTCTTTAAAGACACCTGTCCACCCCACAGTCAGTCAGATGCCAACTACTACCATGGGCAAGACCAAAGAGCTGTCAAAAGACACCAGAGACAAAATTGTGGACCTCCACAAGGCTGGAAAGGGCTACGGGGCAATTGCCAAGCAGCTTGGTGAAAATAGATCAACTGTTGGAGCAATTGTTAGAAAATGGAAGAGGCTAAAAACGACTGTCAGTCTCCCTCGGACTGGGGCTCCATGCAAGATCTCACCTCGTGGGGTATCACTGATGATAAGAAAGGTGAGGAATCAGCCCAGAACTACAAGGGAGGAGCTGGTCAATAACATGAAGAGAGCTGGGACCACAGTTTCAAAGGTCACTGTCGGTAGAACACTAAGCCGTCATGGTTTCAAATCATGCATTGCATGGAAGGTTCCCCTGCTCAAGTCATCACATGTCCAGGCACGTCTGAAGTTTGCCAATGACCATCTGGATGATCCAGAGGAGGCATGGGAGAAAGCCATGTGGTCAGATGAGACCAAAGTAGAACTTTTTGGTCTAAACTTCACTCGTCGTGTTTGGAGGAAAAAGAAGGATGAGTTGCATCCCAAGAACACCATCCCTACTGTGAAGCATGGGGGTGGTAACATCATGCTTTGGGGGTGCTTTTCTGTGAAGGGGACAGGACGACTGCACTATATTAGGGAGAGGATGAATGGGGCCATTTATTGTGAGATTTTAAGCAACAACCTCCTTCCCTCAGTCAGAGCATTGAAGATGGGTCGTGGCTGGGTCTTCCAACATGACAACGACCCGAAGCACACAGCCAGGATAACCAAGGAGTGGCTCCGTAAGAAGCATATCAAGGTTCTGGAGTGGCCTAGCCAGCCTCCAGACCTAAATCCAATAGAACATCTTTGGAGGGAGCTGAAACTCCGTGTTGCTCAGCGACAGCCCCAAAACCTGACAGATCTAGAGGAGATCTGTGTGGAGGAGTGGGCCAAAATCCCTGTTGCAGTGTGTGCAAACCTGGTCAAGAACTACAGGAAACGTTTGACCTCTGTAATTGAAAACAAAGTCTTCTGTACCAAATATTAACACTGATTTTCTCAGGTGTTCAAATACTTATGTTCAGCAGTGCAAGACAAATAAATTCTTTAAAAATCATACAATGTGATTTCCTGAATTTTTTTTTTTATTCTGTCTCTCAGAGTGGGAATGCACCTACAATGTGAATTTCAGACCCCTCCATGATTTCTAAGTGGGAGAACTTGCAAAATCGCAGGGTGTTCAAATACTTCTGTTCCTCACTGTATGTGTACTGTGCACTGGCTGTTCTGTAGGGCTATATACAGAATCTCTAACATTTTCTACTCCTTGCGCTTAACACACTTAAAAACAACACAGTGAATGAGAATAGTAAATTCAGACCAGGGGCAGACTGACAACTCATGGGGCCCCCGGGCAATAGGGGATCATGGGGCCCTTGTGTCCTCACCCACACTCAAACCACACTCAAAAAAGCCTATGAAAGGTACCAGGGGCATCTCATGGGGCCCCCTACTGACCCTGGGCCCTCGGGCAGTGCCCACATGGTCAGTCTGCCCCTGATTCAGACTACTAGTGAACATTCTTAAGGTTCTTTACTATTATGAGTACAGTGGAATGTTTGCTAGTAGGGATGAGCTCCGGGTTAAGTAACAGCTTCCTGCTCAATGCTCCTGATTTGTAGGGAGCCAGCGTCCTAATATCCAGTGAGGTAGCCTGCCCGGCCTATTATGCAGGCCATAGATGGGTCGAAAATCGGCCGATTTTTCGGCCGAAAATAAAATCGGCCGATTTTCGGATCGTTAGTGGGCTATTTGTTCGGCCGTTTTTCGGTATTTTGGCCGTTTTTTTTAATCGGTAAAGTTGGAAAAAAAATCGGCCGATTTTGCCGATCGACCGATTTTCGCGGTAATAATGGGCAAATCGGCCAATTTTTTACCGATAAAAAATCTGCGCATGAGCAGTGACCTGCAAGAGGAAGACAAAAAGAAGAAAAAGAAGAGGAAGAAGAAGAGGATGAAGATGATGATGATGAAGAAGAAGAAGAGGATGATGATGATGATGAAGAAGAAGAGGATGATGATGATGAAGAAAAAGAAGAAGAGGATGATGATGATGATAAAGAAAAAGAAGAAGAAGAGGATGATGATGAAGTAGAAGAAGAAGAGGATGATGATGAAGAAGTAGAAGAAGATGAAGAAGAGGATGATGATGAAGAAGTAGAAGAAGAAGAAGAGGATGATGACGAAGAAGAAGAAGAAGAAGAGGATGATGATGATGATGAAGAAGAAAAAGAAGAAGAAGAGGATGATGATGATGAAGTAGAAAAAGAAGAAGAGGATGATGATGAAGAAGTAGAAGAAGATGAAGAAGAGGATGATGATGAAGAAGTAGAAGAAGAAGAGGATGATGACGAAGAAGAAGAAGAGGATGATGATGATGAAGAAAAAGAAGAAGAGGATGATGATGAAGAAGAAGAAGAGGATGATGATGAAGAAGTAGAAGAAGAAGAAGAGGATGATGATGAAGAAGTAGAAGAAGATGAAGAAGAGGATGATGATGAAGAAGTAGAAGAAGAAGAGGATGATGATGAAGAAAAAGAAGAAGAGGATGATGATGAAGAAGAAGTAGAAGAAGAGGATGATGATGAAGAAGTAGAAGAAGAAGAAGAGGATGATGATGATGAAGTAGAAGAAGAAGAAGAGGATGATGATGAAGAAGAAGAAGAGGATGATGATGAAGAAGGAGAAGAAGGATGAAAAATAAGAGGAATTCCAGTCCGGCAAAAAGTGTCCCTGCAGAGAGCTCTGCTATTTCTTTGACAGTTCCTTGACATTTACAGCGGTTGCAACATTGTATCTATTTGTTTCTGAATAAAAACATCTGTATCCTAAATGGATACAAATAGATACATTGTTGCAACCTCTGTAAATGTCAAGGAACTGTCAAAGAACTGTCAAAGAAATAGCAGAGCTCTCTGCAGGGACACTTTTTGCCAGCTGTAGACTGGATGAAAATCGGCCGATTTTTTTTACCATTGGTGGTAACGTCGGCCGCTTGAACGACTGATTTTTTGTTTTTTAAAAGAAAAATCGTCCGTTTTTCTCCCCGTCTATGGCCTGCATTAAGCTGTCTGTGGGAAAGTCCTGATTGACAGGTGAATGTAACAAATGGGAAGGAATAGAAAGCATAGGCCCCTTCAAAATTCATACAAGACTCTTCAGACCCACAAAAAAAAATGTTCCCTGTCAGCATGTTGCAGAGAAGCAGCCTTGCTTGTTAGGCTCCATGCACACTGGGCAATTTAATAAAGCTAGTAACTTTAGCTGTGTAAAGTCAAGTTAAAAACGTGAGTTTTTCAACGTTTTTGGCGTTTTTTTGCGTTTTTTCACGTTTGCAGGTTTCAGCATTTTTTTCGAGTTTTTTTTCCCCAAAAATGAAAAAAAAATCTTATTAAAAAAAAGTCCAAAAACACTGGTTTGCCACGATTTACCCCCATTTTACCATGTTTAGCCAAATTTTTCAGCGTTAGAGCATTTGTACAGCTAAAAACTCCTCTAGAAACCCACTAGTCCTGGGTTTTTTTTCCAGCCAAGAAAACGTCCCTGCCAAAAAAAACATTGGTTACAGTCTGTGTTTGCATGGACATATAGGATAACATGCTGGGGGGGTTACTGGCTGTAGAAAAAAATGTCAAAAGCCAAACACAGCCGCTGTAAAAACGTCCAGTGTGCATGAGGACTTATGTGAAATCAGTGGTCTGTCTGTAGAGGTCAGTCATGCTGATCTATCTGCAATTGTCCAGCAGTCCCATTCGTGAGAAGTCTATAATAGACTGGCTACTCATTAACAGGAACGCCCATACATGGATCGAAATTCGTCTGGTTCCTGGTAAACCAGCCAAATTTCGATCCATGTATGGCTAGCTTAGGTTGCTGAGGCATGAATAAAAGAGTACTGTTTAAGCACAGATTTACAAGAAATATTGATGAACTTGTTGATAAAATTATGGAAACACCAGGTAAAAGAACAAAATCGTTACCTAATATGGCATTGGACTGCCTTTGGCATCCAAGATGGCCTGAATTCTCTTGGGAATTGACAAATATAAGTCCTGGATGGTGGATAATGGAATTTGATACTACTCTTTATGCAAAAAGTCTTCCAGTTCTCGCAGAGATGCTAAAGGCAGAAAACGAGCCCGAACGTTGTTCTCCAAAATTAACAATAGTGGCTCTATGATACTGATGTCCTGCGCCAAGAGATGGTGTGAGACTTTGTCTGCATGCTCGTCAAACCAAAATTTGTACATAGTCACCGGCAGTGACTCTGTCTTTCGAAATGATGATGGGACTTGCAGAATACCAAGATATGGCTGCCCAAACCATGATTGCACCACCACCATGCTTTACCGTTGGCACAAGACAGTCCTAGTCCTAGTCACAAGTTTGGGACAGTGTTCGCCACACATAAACACGTCCAGTGGTTTGGATCAGTGTTTAGCTGAATTCATTGGACCATATTACAGCTTTCCATTGATCGATAGTCCATGAGTTATGGGTGTTGCACCACTCTCTCCTCTTCTGAGCATTAATATGGGTCACTAGTGGTTTGTCAACTGCAACTCGCCTGTGAATGTTTTGCTTATGGAGTTCTCTCTGTTTTTGAGGACACTGGCTTTGGAAAACTGAGATTGAGCTCCACAGTCAATCTTGCAGCAGTTGTTTTCTTATTCTGAATCACAATCCTGCGCACGTTCTTTTGTCTCTTTCGGTCAGTTGACCTTATCAACAGTGCTTATGATTATCAGACGACATTTTCCAAAAAAATGTATATGACGTCATAACCTTTGCTACTGTACCTCATGACATGGCAAAAAAATTGGCAACTTCAGTCACAGAAGCACCAGCTAAGTGGGCACCAACAACTTGCCCTCTTTGAAGCTCCATATTACTAGCGGCACATGCAGTGAATGATGAAAGTGAAGAACGAGTAATTCTGGTGCACAGGAGTAAAGTAGTGTAATGGTGAAAAAGGATAAAAAATATGAAGTAATAGATGATAATGGCAAAATGGTATATAAATACTTTACAACAGGGTATATAAGTGCATTGGTGTACAATGCGTCCTTATAAGAGCCTCTCAGGCGATCTGCCTGGAATCTTTTTAGCACAAAAAGACGGCAACCATCCTCGGAGCAAGCCAGCTCTGTATGCAAGGACAGAAGAAAAGAGACAGGAGGCACCCATCTGAGTGTAGTAATAACACTGTATTTAATAGCAAAGGATTAAAAACACTCACAAAGGAAGTAATAAAATAAGCTCATCTGTGTAAATGAGAGATGACCGTTCTTCAAAACGTCCTTCAGGCTCCACCGGTGGTTAGTGCAATAGCAGCTGGGCTGATGGAGATGTAAGTTATCAATCCTACAGAGTGGTTGTATTGCAGAGCCGATCCAGCAGCGTTTGTGCAGGAAGGAACCTAGTAACCAGCCTGGAACACACTCGCAGGATCTGACATCACATGAAGAGGCAGAGGGTCAGTGGGGAGGAAGATCACAGACGTGGGACAGTCAGGCTACATGCTCGGAGAATCTAGCTCCTTCTATTGGCCACTTCCAGCACTGAATGTATGTAGTGGCAAGGGGTACTGGGTAGTGCTGGAGGGTCTATTGATGCTGGCTGCTGGGGATCTATTGTCCCTGGGGGAGGGGGGGTCTATTGTTGCTGAGAAGGTCAGTTGTTGCTGGGGGGAATCGACTGTTGAGGGAGTGGTCTGTTGTTGCTGGCTGCTGGAGTGTCTATTGATGCTGGCTGGGGTCTATTGTTGTTGGGGAGAATCTATTGCTGCTTGGGGAAGATTTTGTTGGGGGAACCTATTATTGCTGGGGGGATGTATTGTTGCTGGGGGTGGGGTGTTACGTTGTTGGGCTGCAGCAGAACTATTTTACTGCTCTTTTTGGTATCTGTAACAAATTCTATACAAGTTACTTAGTACCCCAAAATGATACTTGGTTCTGTATTCTCTAAAAGAGGCAATACTTGGAATTGGGTAGAGAGTGGAACCAAGGGACCGTGGTTGGAGGTGGTTAGGGCATGGAGACAAGGGGTGACTCAGAAATGAGAAGTACATTTTCCCTGAGAAAAAAAGTCCTGTCTATTAGTGTAAGCAGATTGTGCTGGTCTATTATTGTGACTAAAGCCAGCCATATATGGATCAAAATTGGGCTGGCTCAGCAAGGACTGGCCAAAATGTGATCCATGTATGGGCAAGCTGTTTGTACGCAAGTCGATCTATTAGTGTACAACCAATCTGTTGGGTTTTTCCTGAATGATCAGTGCCGCTAGATATAGCCGCAACAATGTATCAATGCAGTCATTGTATTTTGCCAGAGTAAAAGGCTCCCTACTGACAAAACACAATAGCACTGCAGACAAAGGATTCCCCCATCAGCACCGAGTGTAAATCAGCACATTTTGCGGGTTGAGTGCAAAAAAAAAGTATAATGTATGGCCAGCCTAAGTTGAACACATTAACCACTTCAAGTCCGGACACTCACACCCCCTTCCAGTCCTGGCCAATTTTCAGTTTACAGCACTATCACACTTTGAGTGACAATTACTCATTAGTCATGCAACACTGTACCCATATGAACTTTTTATCCTTTGTTTGAGACACATAGAGCTTTCTTTTGGTGGTATTTCATCACCACTGGGTTTTTTTTTGCTATATAAATGAAAAAATACCAAACATTCTGAAAAAAAAATATTTTTTGCTTAGTTTTTGTTATAAAATTTTGCAAATAGATAATTTTTTTTCATAAATTTAGGCCAAAGTGTATTCTGCTACATTTATGGGGTACAAAATAGCCCAAAACATTGTATATTATTTAGTCTGTGTGAAAGCTATAGAGTCTATTAACTATGGGATATACAGTATATTTAACAATTGATCAGTTGAGACCCTAAAATGCCGTATGCAGGTATGGCGTATGGCAGTGATCAGGACGCTGGTATGGTGGTGATCAGGACATTAGCATGGGGTATGGCAAGGATCAGGGTGCTCGTATGGGGGTGATCAGGATTCTGGTATGGCAGTGACCAGAATGCTGGTATGGGGTATGGTGGTGATCAGGACGCTGGTATGGTGGTGATCAGGATGCTGGTATGGCGGTGATCAGAACGCTGGTATGGGGTATGGTGGTGATCAGGACGCTGGTATGATGGTGATGAGGATGCTGGTATGGGGGTGATCAGAACGCTGGTATGGGGTATGGTGGTGATCAGGACGCTGGTATGGTGGTGATGAGGATGCTGGTATGGGGTATGGTGGTGATCAGGATGCTGGTATAGGGTATGGCGGTGATTAGAATACTGGTATGGTGTATGGCAGTGATCAGAACTCTGGTATGGTGTATGATGGTGATCAACACGCTGGTATGGGGGTGATCAGGACGCTGGTATGGAGTATGGTGGTGATCAGGATGCTGGTATGGTGTATGGGGGGATCAAGATGCTGGTACGGGGCATGGCGGTGATCAGGATGCTGGTATGGGGTATGGTGGTTATCAGGATGCTGGTATAGGGTATGGCGGTGATTAGAATACTGGTATGGTGTATGGCAGTGATCAGAACTCTAGTATGGGGTATGGTGGTGATCAACACGCTGGTATGGGGGTGATCAGGACGCTGTTATGGAGTATGGGGGGATCAAGATGCTGGTATGGGGTATGGTGGTGATCAAGATGCTGGTACGGGGCATGGCGGTGATCAAGATGCTGGTATGGAGTATGGTGGTGATCAGGATGCTGGTATAGGGTATGGCGGTGATTAGAATACTGGTATGGTGTATGGCAGTGATCAGAACTCTGGTATGGGGTATGGTGGTGATCAACACGCTGGTATGGGGGTGATCAGGACGCTGGTATGGAGTATGGTGGTGATCAGGATGCTGGTATGGTGTACAGTTGCAAGAAAAAGTATGTGAACCCCTTGGGATTACGTGGAGTTTTGCATGAATTGGGCATAAAATGTGCTCTGAACGTCATCTAAGTCACAACAATAGAAGAACACAGTCTGCTGAACATAATACTACACAAACATTAGATGTTGCCATGGTTTAATTGCACATAACATGTAAACATTCACAGTGCAGGGAGGAAAAAGTATGTGAGGCCCTAGCTTAATGACTTCTCCCAGAGCTAATTGGAGCCAGGAGTGAGCCAACCTTGACTCCAATCAGTGTGATGATATTGGATGTGTTGCTGACAGCTGTCCTGCCCTTAAAAAACACACACCTGTTTTGGGTTTACTGGTTTCAAGAAGCACTGTCTGATGTGAACCATGCCTCGCAGAAAAGAGCTCTCAGAAGACCTACGATCAAGAATTGTGGACTTGCATGAAGCTGGAAAGGGTTACAAAAGTATCTCCAAAAGCCTTGATGTTCATGTGTCCACGGTAAGACAGACTGTCTACAAATGGAGAAAGTTTAGCACTGTTGCTACTCTCCCTAGGCGGGGTCCTCCTGTAAAAATGACTGCAAGAGCACAGCGCAGAATGCTGCATGAGGTAAAGAAGAATCCCAGAGTGTCAGCTAAAGACCTACAGAAATCTCTGGCACATGCTAACATTTTTGTTGACACATCTACAATAAGGAAAACATTAAACAAGAATGGAGTACATGGGAGGACACCACGGAGGAAGCCATTGCTGTCCAAAAAGAATATTGCAGCACGTTTGAAGTTTGCAAAAGAGCACCTGGATGTTCCACAGCACTACTGGCAAAATATACTGTGGACAGATGAAACCAAGATTGAGTTGTTTGGGAAGAACACACAACACTATGTGTGGAGAAAAAAAGGCCCAGCACACCAACATCAAAACCTCATCCCCACTGTAAAACATGGCGGAGGGAGCAGCATGGTTTGGGGCTGCTTTGCTGCCTCAGGGCCTGGACGGATTGTTGTCATTGATGGGAAAATGAATTCCAGAGTTTTTCAAGACATTTTGCAGGAAAACGTACGACCATCTGTCCACCAACTGAAGCTCCGCAGAGGATGGGTGATGCAACAGGACAATGACCCAAAGCATACAAGTCATTCAACAAAACAATGGTTGCAACAGCACAGAATACGCCTTCTGGAGTGGCCCAGTCAGAGTCCCGACCTCAACCCGATTGAAATGCTGTGGCATGACCTTAAGAGAGCGATTCACACCAGACATCCCAAGAATATTGCTACACTGAAACAGTTTTGTGAAGAGGAGTGGTCCAAAATGACTCCAGATCGTTGTGCAGGTCTGATCTGCAACTACAGGAAACGTTTGGTTGAGGTTATTGCTGCCAAAGGAGGGTCAACCAGTTATTAATTCCAAAGGTTCACATACTTTATCCTCCCTGCACTGTGAATGTTTACATGTTATCTGCAATTAAACCATGGCAACATCTAATGTTTGTGTAGTATTATGTTCAGCAGACTGTGTTCTTCTATTGTTGTGACTTAGATGACGTTCAGAGCACATTTTATGCCCAATTCATGCAAAACTCCACGTAATCCCAAGGGGTTCACATACTTTTTCTTGCAACTGTATGGGGGGATCAAGATGCTGGTATGGGGTATGGTGGTGATCAAGATGCTGGTACGGGGCATGGCGGTGATCAAGATGCTGGTATGGAGTATGGTGGTGATCAGGTTGCTGGTATGGGGTGATCAGGGTGTTGTTTTGGGGTATGGCAGTGATCAGGGTGTTGGCTTGGGGTATGGCAGTGATCAGGGTTCTGGCTTGGGGTATGGCAGTGATCAGGGTGTTGGTTTGGGGTATGGTGGTGATCAGGGTGTTGGTTTCGGGTATGGCGGTGATCAGGGTTCTGGTTTGGGGTATGGTGGTGATCAGGGTGTTGGTTTCGGGTATGGCGGTGATCAGGGTTCTGGCTTGGGGTATGGCAGTGATCAGGGTGTTGGTTTGGGGTATGGCGGTGATCAGGGTTCTGGCTTGGGGTATGGCAGTGATCAGGGTGTTGGTTTCGGGTATGGCGGTGATCAGGACATTGGTATGGTGTATGAGGGTGTTTTTGTGCACACTGGGACAGGTGACAGGGGTTGGCTGCATGTTTCATTATGTATGTACTGGGGCAGTGATCAGGGACATTGGAGTGGCTGGAACAGCAGCCTGTTAGTGTACAAGCAGCCTGAAATGCAGATGTACATTCACACACTGCAGGATCGCTTCTCTCTGCTCACACTGAGAGCAAAGAGAAGCATTCTTTACTTTCACTTTACATTGTTTACTATGTGAGTGCTGTGATTGGGCGACACACAGATTGCCGGGTTCCGGGGTGTTTGCTCTGTGAGCTGCACAGGAGCCATCAATGTGGGCTGATGTACAAGTAAAAGAGGGTAAAGGAGCTATTCACACATAAATCCAAGAAATTGGTTCTGGCCAGCTCAGTTGATTGCTTCAAAAAAGTCCTGGATTGTTTCTTAGATACACAGAATATAATGGGATACTAACATTTATAGGTAAAGTTGATCCAGGGAATATCCGATTGTCTTTCGGGGGATCAGGAAGGAATTTTTTTCCCCTGCAGGAGCAAATTGGATCATGCTTTGCTGGGTTTTTTTTTTGCCTTCCTCTGGATCAACTGTGGGTGTAGGATTATAACTTTTTTTTTTTTCTATGGTTGAACTGGATGGACTTTTGTCTTTTTTTCAGCCAGACTAACTATGTAACTATGTACCTATGTAAATTCTAAAGGGTTGCCAAAGACTTTCTTACAAATGTATGTCAAACATGTACCATTGTGTATAGTGTGATTGCAAAATACACACTTCAGTGCTTTTAGTGGAACTAAACTGTATCTGAGGACCACAAACTGAAAATGCTATTTAATTTAATTTTTAATATTAAAAGCAAACTCATCCATCTGTCCATATCGCCATGCTGGTTTCACTTTGAAAAACACCCCCTAGCATTTCTAGCTATGGCTATCTTAAGTAAGGGTTTATGTAATCTACTTCTTGGAATCCATCTGCCCTTAGCTCAGGCATGTGGGCAGTAGGCTGTGCTTACTGAGAAAGTTCATCCTTCCCTCTTCCAGATGAAAGAAAAAAATACCCATAAATACACATGATACATAAATACATGTCCTAATTTTGGCCTAGGCCAGAAACCAGGAAGCAACTGAAAAAATGTAAAAAAAAAAGTTTAAAACAAGTAAATATAGTATACTTTCCTATCTATTTATTAATGCAAGCAGCATAAGGATTAAAAATAGTTCATGCTAATTGAGAGAGTTTAGTTCCACTTTAAACATGATTGCATTGTATTGAGGTCCAGCAGTTATGACTGGTAGCCATATGGACACAGAGCCCTGATTATGGATTTGATACTTATTTCATTATACCAGTAGGCTGTGTCTGAACTAAAAAAAAAAACTTTACCTGCTCCTCTCCTTTTGTCCTCAAAATACATCCTTCTACAAGGGAGAAATTTGACACATCCCATACGGGAACTTCAGGCGTAGGGGTGGCAGAAGGTATGACCGGAGACTCTGAAATATACATTGACAGGGCACATCAAACCAGGAAAAATGTACATAAGGTGTCAAACATGCATTCTTTTTGTCAACTTTTGGTAACTATCCATACTATATATAGAACTTCGTATGCATTATAGCAGGCATGTCCAAAGTCTGGCCCGCGGGCCATTTACGGCCCGGGGGTCGGTTTAATACGGCCCTCCAACAGCCCTCCCTGCTCTGTGTAATGTGGCCCTCCCACGGCCCTCCCTTCTATGGCAGACAGTCTTCTGCTTGAGAGCAGAGGGCAGTGCGCATGCCTGACTGCGGCGCGTTCTCCCTGGTCTGTGTAAATGCGGCTGTCGCACGGCCCTCCCTTCTGTGGCAGACAGTCTTCTGCTTGAGAGCAGTGCGCATGCGTGACTGCGCTGCGCTGGGAGCGACAGAGGGCGGTGACGTCAGGGCCGGGCTTCCAGCGTGAAGTGTGTTTCTCTTCCCCTCCCGGCTGCCGAGCAGAGACTTCAGCTCCAGCTACCTTTTTCACCCTTCACATCAGTGCAGGTAAGTTTTTTTTAAATTTATTTTCAATACATTGTGAAAACTCAGCTGTCAGTTGATCTTAATGTTATGAAATGAAAAGTATGTCGTTTGCAATTAACTTGGCTTAAAATAATTTATTTGCATTTAATTGTAATGGTTCAAAGAATGTTTGGAAAAATGTTCGGCCCTCCACCATGTTCACTTCATCCAATCTGGCCCTCTTTGAAAAAAGTTTGGACACCCCTGCATTATAGACTAATGTCAAATCTCAGTGCTTCCATGCCTTACAATTATTAAAAACTTTTTTTTCTGAATATAGTAATATCAATTCTTTCTGCATCAATGCTACTTTGCCCTATACCTGACAATAGATTATTATAATATGATATTATCAGACTCACAAGCCACCTGGGATTATGGGAATAGGCCTGGCTTGTCCCAATAAATGCATAGTTAGAAAGCGTAAGGCAATTTTTGTTCTTTTTTTTATGAGTGGATTTAGCATTTAATTTCATTCTTCCAGTTCTGTGAGGCTGTCCACCAATGCTGGAGCTGGTACTCCGAGTTCTCTCTGAAAATGTGTGTTAAACTGGTCATACAGTATATTCTAATAGCACTGTGTTCATATGTACAAAGAAAAATATTTCTTCTCCCCAGGCCTGTGCTTGAGCTTTTTATATATTCATCTATGGTTGCACATTCACCAAGCCTGTATAGCGGTATTAAACACAAAAAACAAAAATGTAATAAACTGCAGCTCCCCAATTCTTAAAGTGATATTAAAGGCAATTAAAAAAACAAACAAACTGATCCTCCTCTTCTCAGGTCCCTCTGCCGATGGTCCTGGCCCCTACCAGCTGCCGAGTGCCTCCAGAGCAAGCAGCTTGCTATGAGGGCATCCACGTAGGCTCACTCCCAAGCCGCTGCTCTCCATGTCCATTCACACACAGAGTTGTGGCTCAGCCCATCCTCTCTCTCCTCATTGGCTCACTGGCTGTGATTGACATCAGAGGGAGCCAATGGGTCCTGCTGCTCTCTCAGCCAATGAGGAGAGAACACCCCTGGAGAGCTGAGGCTCTTGTGTGTATCGCTGGGTCGAGATGGGACTCAGGTAAGTATTAGGGGGGCTGAGGGAAGCTGCTACACACAGGATGTTTTTTACCTTCATGCATAGGATGCATAAAGGTAAAAAATCTTGAGCCTTTACAATCACTTTAAATGTGGTGGCTGCATTCATTTACTTTTTTAGGCTTTCTTTCTTTTATTTTTACTTGGTGATCGAGCCAGTAATCTGTTTATTTTCAAAATATATAACAGACCAAGCTGTTCAGACAAAGTAGAGCAGTTAGAGCAACTATTCTCAGTCAGGGGTTGGTGGAACCTTAGGGTTCCTCCAGAGGTTGCTAGGGGTTCCTTGAGCTGTGACTGACCAATTCTATGGTGCCTACATAGTCCCTAATCCAATGCCACTTGGCAAAGCCACTTCCATGACTCCAGTAATCTCTTTAGCTGTCTGTAAGGGTGGCATTCTGATCACTTCTGTACAAAGAGCGTTCTCACTGGCCACCAATGTAAGAGTCATTTTTCTCATTGACCACCGATGAATTGGCTTTAGTAGAGGTTCCAGAAACCTGAAAATGATTTCAAGGGTTGCTCTGGGGTAATAAGGTTAACAAAGAGTTGGAGAGCTGAGACAAACCATGTAACACTAGCGAGGTGCTTACAATGATCAGCTTTTATTATTTTCTGTAAAACCTTTACCTCAAAAAGAGAAAAACTTTGCTGCAAGTGATTGTAAAGTGTTAGCTGGAATTTGGCTTACAGGGTAACTTCACTTTCGTGGGGAAAAAATTAGCAAATAAAAAAAAAATACAGTGTATACAATTGTGACTCAAGTTGTATTGTACTTGAATGTTATTAGAAATGACCTTTTCTTTTCATCCTGCAACACTGTAATTTTCTGTAAAATGCAATGCAAACTGGCTGCCTGGAGGCATTCTGTACACAGATAAAACTTTTTGACAAAGGTATGCGCCTAGATTAAGACCTCTAGAGGTCAGGAAATGTATCGCAATCACGATGCCCGGTGACGTCATCATGCACACGCTGCATTCCATGTGCCATCCATCCCTCGTTCCCAGGTCTCCTCTATCTTCCCAGCTCACCTGGACTGTGTGATGGAGGGTCTGAACAATACAGTGGCTGTGTCAGGACCATCTCACCGAGGCGCTTAACCCCTTGATGGATTATGATGTGCCAATTGCTTTCCATGTTCCTGTAAGTTGTTTGTATTTGTGTGCAATAAATTCTCTATTTTAAGTCTACACTTAGAGGCGCCTTTTCCCTTCCTTTTTATAAGCTGTCAGTTTCACACTGACAGGGAGAATCAATGATCTACCAGAGCGCTCTACAGTGCCCGTCCCCTCTCCAGCCCGGAGGGGCAGAGCAGAGAGCGGTGACTAAAGGTGGGAATACACGATTAGAAAATTGACCGATCGGTCATCCGAGAGAACGAAAGGCGTTCGTTCGTTGGTCGAAATCGTGGCCCACATTAACCAATCTAAAAAAATTGTTCGTCAGGCAATAAGTAGTGTTGACATCTTCCGTACAAGTGGAAGTGATGCAGTGTGCATGTGACCTTGTAGCCACACCCTTCTGGCCAGAACGAGCGATGAGTATAATATAGTATAATATTATTACATGACCTATATACATAAATAGTGATACATAAAATATAATATGCAGAATTCTGGTTTCATTATCTTATTAGGCCAATCTACTTTTAACATTTGTATTTTTCATTCGTGTTTACGAAGATTCCTTGGACATAAACATCCGGGTCATCTTCTGTTTCCGCTCATGCGTGATAGCGCTTGATAGATTTTTTTCGTACGACCTGTCACGATCGCGGCGTCAGACTCCAGACCTTCTCACCCAAACTCGTGACCGAAGGGCTAGCTGATCTAAAACCACGATGTGACGTGCGTTACAATGTCACACCCAGCTGCACCCTGCACAACGATTTTCCAGCTAATGGATACAGATCGATGTACCGGCAGCCTGAGAGATTGTTACTGGGTCAGGTTAATTATGCAATTAACCCTTCACACTGCCACCACCTCCTTTTTGTACAGAGAAAGAGGAAACTCAGTGTTATCAGCTATAACACTATAATGATTGAGATAATCGTCTGTATAAAACAGTCCACAGGCCGGTTATACAGAGGTTTAAACAACCACATAGCGTCTCTTTAGAGACAGGAATTCGTGAGTTGCAATACAGAGCTATAGAAACAGTTCAACACTTTCAGAAAGAAAGATTTATTACTAAAAGGTCAAACAGGAGCAATAAAAATATTTACAGAGCAAAGATGTAACTAAGATATATATATATATACATATACAAAGAACCATAGCACAGCAAAGAGGTATCAGAGAGAGGCGAAAGGGTTAAAGTACTTGCCAAAGTCCTGGGTTAGCAGATCCAAGTTTCAGAGCAGAAGAGTGCTTTGATCTCCCTATGTTACGATGGAAAAAATGGGAGAATATTTCAACTTCCTACTTTTAGGTCTGTGAGCCTATTTTGTAGTCCCCAGAAGGGGGTGTCTCTTAAGTCAAGGCCCAATAACCCATTTAGGGTGTGTAGTTATGGTCTGATGCCTCAACTAGAGCAAAAATCTCGGGTAGATTATTATGCAGACAAGTCTAAGGATTATTTAGATATGAATTATGAACGTGTACACTGTACGGTTCACGAGATCTATTTTTCTGCTTTCCTGTGTGTTCGAGACAAGGCGTGTGACCCATCAAACTGTTCGCCTGCTCATTGGCCATCTGACAATATGTCTGGTTTTTATGTAAGTCTCTCATATTCCAAGATATGAGACATAGGGGAAAACATGGTTTTAACAGAGGTTATCTGATTCTATCACCTATGCTGAGCTAGGTTTATGAGGTTGGAATCTCTTTCAACTCCTGAGAAAGCTTGCCTTATCTCTTAGGAGGTGTCACAATTGGCAGGTTCTGTGGACAGAGAGACTCCAACTCTCTTTGGGGGATTTTACAGCTCCTATGACCCTCCTGTGACATTACTAACTCACACACATACTGGCCACATGTTGCTGGGCCTCTCAGGAAGGGAGGGGGGAAGGAGAATAAGGGAGAAATGGATACTCTTAAGAAAATGGAGTCTGCATCCTTCACTGTGTGTTGCGCACGTTTGCGACACGACCATCATACCACCGCATAGAAAATCGGTCGTTCGTATGCAAAACAGCAACATTTTTCACTGTTGTTCAACCGGATTTTTTCATTCACAATATCGTTATCGGTTAAAACATCCTGCTCATCAACAAAGAGAAAATCGTTAGATCAGTGGTTCCGGTAATTTTTCATGCGATTTTCTTATCATGTGTACGGGGCATAACAGTCACTGCCCTCTGCTCAGAGCAGACCAAGAACTGCGCAATCAGTGGTCATGTGATCATTTGGTTCTTGGCAATTAAAATAATTAGAGTATGCGGGGGACAGCTGCAGCATCAATGTGAGATAGGTGAGTATGACCCCTGGTTCACATCTATGTGACCGTGCGGGCTGTGTTTTGCATAGGCACGAGAGCCCATTCATTTGAATGGACTCCCATGCCCGTGACACGCAGGGAAAGAAGTCCCTGCACTTCTCTGGAAAACGCAGCCCGCACGGGAACCTCGGTTCCCAGTATGGTTGAATTTTACAGTGGGGGCGGCGTGCCATTAGAACTAATGGCACCCGCCCGCGGGTCTGCAGTTCTCTGTGCAGGTGGTGCAGCTGCACGGATTTTTGTGCGGATCTGCAGCAGCACCACCCGCACAGAAGTGAACCTAGTATGAAGGTTTTTTGTTTTGTTTTTTGCAACCCCACACTGCAAATATATAAAAATCATTATTAAAGCAATATTAAACCAAAAAACTAAAATGTAATATATTGCACCTTATCAATCCTTAAATGTGGTGGCTGCATTATTTTTTTAAGCTTTTTTTTTTCTTTGGTGATTTGGCGAGTAACACACTTTTTGTCTGCGGCACTGCTCTGTCCTGCAACCAGGCTGTCAGTGGATGTTACTGTTGTCATTTTCTATCCCTCACCCAGGCCATCAGAGAGCTGGTGGAATGGTGATGTGGGAATAGAGAGAGAAGACACAGAATGCTTTCCAGGGCTTTATGCAGCTGAAGGAGAGCCCCACCTACTGGCCAGGACAGCAGATGACATTGTGATTGGCTGCCGTGCAGCCTGGGAGAAGACCTGGAATTGTGAATGATGTAGTCCCCAAAGACAATTCTCTATCCAGCCATGGACTGAATGGGACTATAAGTCCCAGGAGGACAGGGAGCTGAGTAGAAGGAAAAAAAGCAAGACTATTGGGCTTGAGGCAATCTCATGTGGTGACCTGCAGAGTAGGCTGCTTGTATTGGAGAGCTGCCTGCTGGAGTGTTGAACGCGGTGTCAGAGATAGAGAGAGACTCTGCTGCCACATCTATGGCTACACAACTGTGAGTGATTGCCAGGTCCTGAACTCATCCCTTATGACTAAGTCCTGGTAGTGACGAAACACGTCAAGGGAAGTGACGTCAGAAGCACAGAGAGGAACCGGAAGTGGCGGATCAGCCATCTTAAACACTGGAAAACACATGCCAAACACTCCCGGAGGCTGCTCGGCAACCCTAGAGGTTTGATGGCATGGGAATAAGGCGATTTTGTTATTATTTTAATGTGAGCATATAATAAAGCATATTTGTATTAATCCCATACGGAATTACACTATATCCTTTTCATATACCATATGCATATCTGTTGGAGCATGGGTACTATGAGTGCTTCCATAAAAAGCCATGATGACATCTAGGAGAAGTTTGCTGATGATATCATAAAGATCAGGCTTGGAGCGTGGTGCATATTTCCCCAGCAATATTAAGGCGCGTTTGTTTGGTTGTTTTTGGTAAGGGTAGTTATGCCTTACACTTTAGAAGTTTACACTGAATGGTCACTTGGATTATTTTATTCACAGAGTGACGCACAATCACGAATGCTACACTGTGTTCAAGGTCACGGTATTTTTTTTTTTTTGTTTGTTTTTTTTTAAGTTGCACAGTCCATATTGTCTTTTATTGGTGTTTATTTATTTATTTTATAAAGTAAATGCACTATATAAGTTTCCTTTTTTTTTGAGGTTCACATTTCCTTTGGGAACCAATAGGAGGACTTGTTATTAAGGATCCGGAAATTTTCCATATTGGAATCAGAGATTGGAATGACTTACTTTTGGACACCAGTGACTTATTTTATCATTATATTTATTTATTTTTGATATATTTTTGAGTTTTACTTATTTTATGGTATTTCATTTTTTTTCACATTTTGCATTTGTAGGGTAATATGTTTCAGCATATTGGGGTATTATTGAGATAATTTACACTTTCAAGGGTGAAAGTTAGACTTTTTATGCTAGAGGGTTTAGTTTATTTATTTTTCAGATTTTTGTTTTGGATACCGTAGTTCTATATTTGCAGGTCCTGAACTGCTGCTGACATCACTGGTTCTGTGAGAGATCGTAATTTCTGGGTCCTGGATCACCGATAACATCATCAGTTCTGTGAGGGATTGTCATTGTTGGGTCCTCAGTCACTGATGATGTCACCGAGTATATATATAAATATTACCTCTTAAGCCTTGGTGTGTCGGAGGGTATGGTGCTCCAAGAGAGTCAATGGCACTAAGAATAGGGGACCTGAGCAACAGCGACTCCTTCGAGCGTAAGCACCACGCTGTCTTAGGGCATCTCCATGGAGGAATGGAGATACCTTTGGAGAGCAGCATTGTGAATCTGGGGAGAGGGCAATGTTAGATCAGAAACATTTAAAGCCAAACTTCAGCTAACACTTTATAAGCAGTTACAGAAACATTTCTTTTCCTTTTGGGATAAGGGTTTTGCATAATGAATACAATATAACTATTATAAGCACCCCTGTCAGTGTTAAATGGTTTGTCTCAGCCTTCTAACTGCCACTTTTGCTGGGCAGCTTGGTCTGTTAAGAAGTTGAAAAATAACAGATTTCACACTGGGGCGACTTGTTATGCAATTTGACAGTTCCAAATCGCATGACAAGTCACACCCTATTTGTACCACTGGAACCATTCCAATTGGTGCGACTCCGACTTTGGAAAAAAGGCTCCTGCATTATTTTTTGCATTTTCATGTGCAGCTTGCATAGACATCTGTGCATGAAGTTCAAGTGAAGTAGCACGATTCCAAAGTCACATTCAGTGTGAACCCGGGCTTAATGGCCAGATCAAAAGATGAAACAGAAAAGATCCTAGCTTAGTGTAAGATACACATCACTTTATCTCAGTGACTTACCGGTTTCGCAATTGCAATAGTCAAGGCAGCCTCAACTAGATTACATTCATGTGGTTTTATTAATGGTACGTATTTGATGCAAGTCCACATCAGGGTTCCAGTATAGTATTTTTTAACAGAGGTGTTATTTTTTTTTGTATCTTAATAACATTTATGTATAATAATATTGTAGCACTACCCCCGTCAGGGTTGCTTAGTAATTTTTGGGTTCCCTGTCAATCTGGACCTTGTTTTGAAAGCCCAAACACTGCTGAGACCACCGTACTCTTGTGACCACAATAAACCACAACTGTACAATGGACTCACACACTAGTTAGTATAAATCAATACAAAGTTTATATCGGCATTGAATGTAACTTGATCAAAAAGAACAGAATAACATGTATATATTCAGCAAAGATAATCATTTAAGTAAAAGTAACAGCATTCACAGTGAAATACCTGTAACTATTAGCAGGCCTGATTTCAGAAATAATCCCATACCTCCAATCTGAGGGGATTAGGTGTGCTGCCCTATGCACGCCGTTATTGGCTGCTACAGATGTCGATCACCGGGTCCCAGCCGGAGATTCCCCTCCGGCACCCAGCTATCGTGGAGTAACACTGACAGGGGAGAGACCTGTGTGTAAACACCTCAGGTCTCTCTCCTGCCAGAAGCAACATGCTGCTGTGTATTTCTCTCTTTTTTTTAGCAGAGTCATGTAGCAGAATACATGTTGGCCTAAATTTATGATGAAAATTTGATTTTTTAATATTTTTACTGGATATGTTTTACAGCAAAAAGTAAAAAATATTGTTTTTTTTTTCAAAATTCAAAAATACACATATATATAGTGAGCACTCCAAATTGTAAAAATGTAAATACTGAAAAAATAAATAAAACTAAAAAATATCCAGCTGCAATTGTACCAACCCAGGATATCCAGAACCCAGTAAATGCCAATCGATAAATAAATAGGTGCAGCGCTAAAATACAATATCAAATCAAGTATAAACACATATATATGCATATGGTGCTAGATTGCACCAAATATATAGAAACCGTCTGTAGTGTGAATATTCGTGAAAGCTTGACTCGAAATAGTCAGCAGAATAGGAAGTGAAATCCTCCTTCGTTGCTAATAGAAGTGACTCCGTGCTCCAAACATATAAATTGTGCACTCACCAGATGCACAAGGAAAATGTGCATTAAATATATAATCTCTGCAGGGTCTCCTTTAAGGTAGATCAGTCAGCCTGCCAGAAATATAGATCCTCTGTCCGGACACCAGCTCTCTAGTACAGCTCCTCTTCCTCTGGGGGTCTCACCGAGCAGATGGCTCAAAGCCAAGCCATATATGAAAAAAAGGCTTATAGTGTAGTATTTATAAAATGTCAAATTTATTGTGAGCACTTTGTTTGAAGTATATAGAATGAATAAAAAACATCCTCTGGTAATTGAGGGCAAAATGCTGTAATAAAAATGATACAGCATAAGAGAAAACTCAGGTGGTTGTATCAGCCACTATCTAAAATGGCTTCCGGACCTCACGTGTGGCTCCAGCGGCGTGACGTCACTGTGGTAGTGCTCCTTCTTAACGCGTTTTGTGCCATGGCACGTTATCAAAGGGCACACCCCTTTTCGAACGAAGGAGGATTTCACTTCCTATTCTGCTGACTATTTCGAGTCAAGCCTTCATGAATATTCACACTATAGACTGTTTCTATATATTTGGTGCAATCTAGCACTGTATGCATACATATGTTGTTATACTTGATTTGATATTGTATTTTAGCGCTGCGCCTATTTTTTTTTAAATTGTCATTTTTTTTATAGCGCAAAAAAAAAAAACGCACAGATGATCAAATACCACCCAAAGAAAGCTCTATTTGTTGTAAAAAAGGACATTAATTTTATTTATGTACAGCGTTGCATGACTACACAATTGTCAGTTAAAGTAACACAGCACCGCAACACAAAAAGTGGTTTGGTCAGGAAGGTGGTTAAATCCTTTGAAGGACAAGTGGTTAAGAATAGTATGGAGTCTTCTGCGCGCTTGCTGGGGCCCAGTTGGTATGAAGTTGAACTAGGGTATAGATGATAGTTCCTCAAGATGATAACACAAAGGATACTGAGGGAAAAGGGAAAAATTTAGTACTTCTTTTGATGGTAATGAATTAGTGCAAGGTCCACTTTAAGGCACTGAATAAAGGCAGATTTGAAATAAGGCGGTGTAACAATTTTCATAAGTGTCTTTGTAGCAAGAACAACTCTCTCTGGGTGTCAATGGCCAAAGGCAACAGTAGTAGATATCCCGTTCTGTGGGGAGGGTAAATTGTTGTTTCAGTTGGCACTGCTGTAAACTGGCGTGCAACTGACTGTGTGTCCTGCGATCAGCTTGGATGATGAGACTGTAATGCAGATGTATGCCAACAATGGCGGCTGGATGAACTAGGCCACAAACTTGGGCAACTATGTCTAATGTCCAGCGGTCTGTCTTTCTCTGCAGATGGGGGCCCCCACAGACTCTCTGATCTTGTTCCGGCATCTTGTCTGCTCTTCTGCTAACAGACTGGCTCGCTGGGCAGCTTGGAAAGGCTGATGATCAGCGGGCTCTTTTCTGCTCTTCCTCCATCTCTCCAACTCTCGCTCCACAGCCTAGTTCAGCACTCCAGCCATCAGCATACTTCCTTCTACCTTGATCTGTCCCTTCACACTTCCTGCTCAGTCTCCCAGCTTTGATATTTATATGCCCCCACCCACACACAAGCTCCTCTGGGAGATGTAGTTTCCTGGTGCACTGTTCTTCAGTAAAGTCCAGCAATTCAGCATACAAGTTCCACATGGTTATTCTTCAACATGTGGCTGCTACTGTTCTGAAGAACACTACCATCTTGTGTTGGCTTCAACATTCTGCATTAGACATTTATTGCAGGGTGTTACAATATATTTGTTAATAATGCTTTATATATACAGTCTATGAGTGGTGGAACTACCAGGGTTGCAAAAATCTCACTTACAACTGAGCCCTGGAGTTCCGCCACTGTAGGGGGACCCACTGCCTGCCACCTGCTGCTCGAAGATTCTTCTACTGAACACTCACAGGCACACAGTATCCATGCATCGGACCTTCAACCATTGAGTCAGCTGACCAGGGCCTGGCCGGTAGAGTGAAGGGGAAGAAGCTCTCCCTGGGGATAGGTGTGACACTTGAAGAAAGGAAGCCGGAGATACACTGAGATTGAGCAAGGAGGGGGAACCGAGACATCTGCAAGTGAGTGACACTGATCTCATCACTACCAACACTCATACCATCCCCCCCACCACCACCACTGCTGCCACTCATCCCATCCCCCCCCACCACTGCTGCCACTCATCCCATCCCGCACCACCACTGTTGCCAGGCATCCCATCCCACCACCACCACTGCCACTGATCCCATCCCCCCCACCAGTGCTTCCACTCACCTCGACCAACACCACCACCGTTGTCACTCCCCTCCCCCACCACCACCACCACTGCTGTCACTCCCCTCCCCCCCCCACCACCACCACTGCTACTCATCCCACCCCCCACCACCACTGCTGCCACTCATCCCATCCGCCACCACCACCACCGTTGGTGCTCATCCAACCCCCCCACCACCATTGCTGCCACTCACCCCATCCCCCACCACCGCTGCCACTCACCCAATCCCCCCCCCACCACTGCTATTCATCCCATTCCCCTTCCCACCACCGCTGCCACTCATCCCATACCCCCCCAACACCACCGCTGCCACTCATTCCATCCCACCACCACCGCTGTCATTCATTCCATCCTCTGCTAACAACTCCCCACCATGACCGATGCCACTCATCCCATCCCCCCCACCACCACTGATCCACTGATGCTACTCATCCTATCCCCCCTACCACTGCTGCCACTCATGCCATCCCCACCACCACCACCGCTGCCACTCATCCCGTCCCCCACCACCACTACCACTGCTGCCATTCATCCCATCCCCCCCTCTCACCACTGCTGCCACTCATCCCATCCCCCCACCCCCACCACCGCTGCCACTCACCCCATCCCCCCACCCCCACCACCGCTGCCACTCACCCCGTCCCCCCCACCACCTCCACCGCTGCCACTAATCCCATCCCCCACCACCACCACTGCTGGCACTCATCCAAACCCCTTATCACCACCATTGCTGCCACTCATCCCATCCCCCACCACCGCTGCCACTCATCCCATCCCCCCACCACCACTGCCACTCATCCCCCGGGCGTTACTACAGTGGTTGCAATTGCAGCCCAGCCCCATGCTCCAGTGGGGCCGTGTTTTAACCCACTATGACTAACTTCCAGAGGGGCAACAGTGTATTATAAATTATATTTATAAATATATATTATGACCCCCCAATCTGACTGACCCTGGGGGTATTAATACCCCATAATACTTTGTATATGACACCCCCATATGACAATAGAGTATTATATGTGAGCAGGGGGGTATGTACAGGGGTCACAATTGCGACCCAGCCCCATGCTCCAGGGGGCCCATGCATCACCCCTGTACACCTGGAAAGGAGGGGTGGCATATAGAGAAACTAATCTCCTCCATTTTCTTCCTGCAGCCACTGACAGCCTGCTTCTCCTCCTCTCCCTCCTGCAGGCATGAAAATTGAGGGGATTGGGGTTTCTCTATATGCTGCCCTCGCCACTCCTCCTATGCATGTCCTCATACCCCCAGGCCTCAGGATCAGTGGGAATGGCCCTTGCCAGGGGTCAGGGGGTGCAATTCATGGTTTCTTGCACCAGAGCCCTGAAAGTTCTAGTTACTCCTCTGCAGTTGTTGAATGAATTGTGATATTGTTACTCCATGTAGGATTTTCTATATTACTGTAGACTGGAACCTCTTTTGGAAAGGCTTTTCATTGCACTCTTTCATGTTTCTGTCTCAGGTGATAGATATTGGTGTTATATAACTCAACTGTATATATTTTGTTGGAGAACATGAGTGAAGACTCTTGACTGACCCTGTTTTAACTGTTGTCACTGAAATTTGCCTATCTGGTTGGCAGAGTGAAAGACTTTTCCTTTGGTTGAATATTGGTTTTGGAAGGATTCCATGTTAGAGAAAGTCTTCAGAAACCTCTTATCAGTTCATATGGCAATGAAATAAATGAGTCAGGCCTAGCTCAAGGAGTCTACCTGGTTCAGCTCATATGGTAACAAACTGAACCAGTGGTCTCTAAACTGGGGCCTGCAGGCTGGATACAGCCCTTTGCTTGCCTTTATCTCGCCCTTAGGGCACTATTCCTCCCTCTGATACGAGGCAGTATTCCTCCCATTTACACCAATGGTGTAACTGTTCATTCCCCTGACACCAAATGTGGGGCACTATTCCTCCCACTAAAACTACTGCCACTGGCAAGTCTGAAGGACGGGGTCTATATTTGAAGACCCTTGCGCTAAACCATCTTCCATTTGTATCAGCTATTCAGAGAGCTCATTCTTGTATTAACAATTTTTATTGGTTTTCAAATAAGTAAATTATAAACAGAACAGAGAGAAATATCGATGGCATGACTACATATAATCATGTCCAATAGAATCATACAAAGTCATACAAAGTCAGTGCAGAAACAATCAGGATCTTAGATTCGAGCCGGCAAAGAGGAAATGAAGGAATCCCACGGGAGCCAAATCAACTCAAATACAGCAGACAAACAATTATGTAAAGCAGTCAAATACTCCATCCGTCTTACTTCAGCAATAAGTTTGTACAAAGTCAGCAGTGTGGGGGGAGTAGAAGATAACCAACCCATAGGAATACTTCTCCTGGCCGCGGTCAGCACGTGAGCAGCAAGTTTTCTGGCTGGATTAGATAGACCCGGGAATGGCAAGCCCAGCAAAAAATGCAGAGGGTCAAAAGGGAGCGAGGCATGCAGCATTGATTGCAACAAGGAACGGACATCCTCCCAAAAAGGAACAATAGATTTACAAGTCCAAAAAATATGATAGAGAGAACCTGAATCCTTACCACAGCGCCAGCAGACAGGAGAAGCACTCGGGTTGAAAGCATGAAGAACCTCAGGTGTTTTGTACCATAACATCATAATCTTATAAATGTTTTCCTTAAAAACCACACAAACAGAAGATTTAGATGCATTTACCCAAATATTCTTCCACGTCAGTAAATCAATATCACGTTGTACAAACTGAGACCACCTACGCATGTAAAGGTGAGTTTCATTAGATAAAGGGGATGGAGAGCTCATTCTTGTAACACAGTTACAACTCTTATTCTGTGTCTGGTAAACTTTGCTTCTCTCTCTCTCTCTTTAATTTCTGGTACTCTATAATTATACAGGTCCTTACGGTAAGAAACTAAAGTCATGTAGACCACATTTTACACATTGAATTGAGAAAGTTGATTTATTTACAGATCACTCTAGTGCTTTAAAATCTTCTAAATAGACAGTCTCATCCAAAGTAGACACCTACAAGTAGTTCAGCTTTCTCCCAAAGTACCACCTGAGCCCTTGTCCAGAGAGCTCTGTTGTGCAAATCTCAGTTTTACCAAGGAGCCCAATACTTGGCCCTCCACCCAACCACTTCCGTGACTCCCCATTTGTCAGTAAGGCCTCAGCATAAATGAGTACACAACAACAGATTTGTCAGAAAACCTTTACTTTCCTTTAAGAATCAACATTTTCTATGGGACACTATACTACAAAATACTCCCACAAATGTGGGCCATTGATTGCAAACAAGATTTGTTCATCTACACACAAAAAAAGTATTTTTCCTAGCAAATTCATTCAAGACCTTGTTGCAAAAATGAATACACCTCAATGAAAGTCTTAGGAGCAACGCTAAATTTTAGACAACAAAATCCATATTAACAAGACTTCAACTACAGATGAGTCTAATTATTCATTAAACAGGTGTCCAGTAGACAGTTGATTATAAAAGGGCATTACTTAGCAAAGAAAACCCCTCCCATTTCATGCTGTCAGCAATGGCACCACATGGAATAGATGTGTCACAAGGCCTGACAAAGAAAATAATTTCTTCACACAAGAAAGGTGAAGGCTACAAGAAGATCAGCAAAGCTTTACTTATCAGTCAGAATACTGTTGCAAAACTGATACAAAAATTTAACAAAGATGGAACTGCAACCATCTCAAGAGACGTCCAATCCATCCATGGAAGTTAACACCTCAATAGGAGCGTCTTCTGATGAGAAGGGTTGAAGAAAATCGCCATGCAAGTTCACTGCAGTTAGCTAAAGAAGTTGAAAGCCAAATTAGGGTGATTGTCTCCCATGACACAATATGGCATACACTGCAGGAATTGCATTCATGGGCATCATCCACGAAGGAAGCCTTTCCTAAAGCCCATGCACAAAAAGCCCACCTAGAATTTGCCAGGGCCTGTGCTGAAAAAGAAGACTACAGGGACTCTGTACTCTGGAGTGATAAGACCAAGCAAAATGTTTTTGGAACTGATGGCATCGCAAAGGTGAGGAGTACAAAAAAAAAATGCATGGTGCCTACAGTGAAACATGGTGGTGGCAGTGTCCTTCTGTGGGGCTGCATGAGTGCTGCTGGTGTCGGAGAGCTGCATTTCATTGATGGTATAAAAAATTCACAAATGCACTGCTCTATATTGAAAGAGAAGATGCTGCCATCACTCCGTGCCCTCGGTCATTGTGCACTTTTCCAACATGACAATGATCCAAAATACACATCTATGGCCACTGTTGCATTTCTGAAGAAGAACAGGGTGAAAGTGATTCAGTGGCCAAGTAAGTCTCCTGATCTGAACCCAATACAACACCTATGGGGAATTCTGAAGAAACAAATTAAGCAGCATCACTCTCCATAAAGCATCCAGGCTCTATAAGAGGTCGTTCTTGAACAATGGATAAAGATAGATGTTGCAATATGTGATTGACTTGTTCATATCTAGAAGTCTTGGTGCTGTCCTTACAAATCATGGAGGTCATACAAAATACTAGACGCAGTAGTTTTTGTTGTGTGGTGTATTTAATTTTTCATCAACTAGTTTGAGTAAAACTGAGGATTTTGTAATCTAAGTTATATTATTAACCTTACTTTCATGTAATGAGCTAAACCAATGTTCTATAAAACTCAGTTTTGTCAAACTTTTGTAAATTGTTCTTGTGTTCATTGAGACATTGATTCAAATCTTACTTTTCAAAAGGGGTGTACTGATTTATACTGAGCACTGTATATAAGAAAGGGCAGAGCCAAGCACCATCTTCCTAGGTGATATTAAAGGTTAAACTAACACTGAACTTTAAAATATTTGTGATCTTATAGGGAACATATAGACTTGTTAATTGTAAGCAGTACGCTGACAAAATGTACCTTTTGCCTTGAATTCTTGTTGAAAAACATCAGTGCACTTCCTGGCATGTGTTAATGCATAGGCACTCCTGTTCTATAGTCTAATAACTGTATATGTGCAGGGTGAGGTCATCAAAGTCACTGTTGCTTGTGACTGCTAGTCTCATGAGATTTCAAGTGAGATCTAGTGGTATAAATAACCTGCGGTTCACTGTCCTAATAAGGGCTTGCTGGAGAGAAGGTTGCACCTGTGAACCTGCAATGCAAGGATCTCCATACTTCTTTCTAATTAACTCTACAGATTGGTGCTTTCTGAACTTATTAAAAACAACTCTACCAGTCAACAGATCACTAGTCATCAGGAGAACTGCTCTGACATTAGAAAGCAAAGCTCCACTACCAATATGGCCACCTCCATACAGAGACATAGTGTGAAAAAAGACATGTTAACTCAGTAATGCTGAAAAATCAGCTGCAGGTAGGCTACAGAGAATATAGGGGACTAGTTATTTGCCTTCTACATGCATTCTTTGGGTACAACTTCCACACTACAGATCCTCTTTAAGATGTTCATAAGACAGACAGCTTCAAGTTATGGGGCTCACAAGGCACTGTAGGAAATTATCAAATTGCTTTCAGGCACCTATTTGTGTCAGTATTAGGATGAAAGAAGCTCTTTGGGAGGTTTGACAGAGTACAGAATTGATTTAGGCCCAGTTTGATACAGTAACAATTCCTTAAATTCTTTAGGAAGTAGGTATTATATTTACATGTTTCCAAAGTTGCCCACTAAAAGGGGATTTTTTTACCCTTGTGTGGTTTCTCAGGAACTCTGTAACCTTCTAAATAGTATTTCCATGCTGGCTATTCTTTTTACATCCCAGGAAGAAGTAGTTCCACAAATTTTGGCTACAGTTATGATATCCTTTGTAGGAAAACACACCTAATGTAAACGTTTCAGGTGCAAACACTCTTAAATCAGCAGGTAAGTTACCATTACTAAACTTTACACTATTATTTGTGAACAACGGATGGTGCCCAAGGCCCCCACCGCTGGGATTGGAACAACCATTATATAATGTCATTTTAACATGTCTGCCCTGGCAATGTGACAACAATTCACACCCGCAGCCATGTAATTCCAATGATTAAAACCCCTTATACACTTCTTGTCTTCAAGGGATGGGATTATATAGTGCACCACTAAAAAAGTATTATTCTTAAATAAATGTCCCTATAAAAGTGCCTTGTATGTACCAAAATCACTCCTGTGGGTACGCTCTCACCTCAACGGATGGACTTTTGGATAAAAAAGTCTTATCCGCTTTAAAGCTGGGAACATAGCTATGACAGTGGAAATGACTGTTACGTGCAATGCACTCTAATCATTTTTCATATTTTTTTTGTGATGTACCAATTTTTAGGACACTTTATTAATGCTATATTTTTCACTTTGATACACAGCTGTTGCTTTTGAAATTTCACTCGACTGCACAATTGCAAAATTTTGAGTATAGCGATTTCACATATACTGGGCAGCACAGTGGCTAGATGGTCAGCACTTACGCCTGGCAGTACTAGGGTCGTCAGTTCAAATCCCAACCATGGCACCACCTGCCTGGAGTTTGCATGTTCTCCCTGTGCCTGCGTGGGTTTCCTCTGGGTACTTCGGTTTCCTCCTACACTCCAAGGACATGCTGTCTAAATTGGCCCCAGAATGTGTTTGTATGAATGTGAGTTAGGAACATTAGATTGTACACCCCTTGAGGGTTAGGGACTGATGTGAATGTACAATATATGTATGTAAAGCGCTGCGTAAATTGACGGCGCTATATAAGTACCTGTAATAATAAATAATATACTGTGTGTGTGTGTATATATTGTGGCAGTGCGGTATCCTGCCACGGTGGAAAGCACGATGGAGGCCCAGGATTCTCAACCTTACAGGTTGAGGGGCTCCAGGCAGATCTCCTAATGCAGAGAAAACTGGTTTATCAGTTTCCTCTTTGGTTGGTAAAGCCTGTTTTGGGACCTGTAGCCTGGAGATTTCTTAGAGATTTGGGAGGGATGAAATCTCCAATCCTGGGCCCATATTTTGGGAGCAGCCAGCGTGCTGATTGCACAGGTGTGTGCAGGCCTTTTAGGGGAAGCCAGGCCATGATTCTGGGCTCCACCCCGGCAGCTAGGAGTCAGGTGGGCTTCACCTAGGGGAGGTGGAAGCCAAAAGCAGCAAGGGGCTGCTAGAGACTAGCTGTGTGCTAGTGGCCAGCGGTGTGCAAGAGCTGTGTCTTGAAGAAGTCTGCAGGAGGCAGACATCAAGCGGAGTATAAGCCAGGAGGCTGAGTTTTGTGTGATGGTGGATACCCCTGCGTGGGAACCTCTTATGTTATTGAACTGTTTCATTTAAATAAAAGTGGGCTAAAAAGGCTCTTAAAGAAAGCGAGTAGCTGTGTGCGTTTAAAAGCTCTACCACGTTGAAGCGAGTTCCCACATATGGTGGAGGATGCGGGCAGAACTAGAGATCCCAGCAAGGAAGTAAGTTCATGTGTTGAACTGTGTTTGGTGCATGGCTCTGCACTATCTGTGTGTGCAGGTTAGGAGATCCTGCAAGAGAAAAGGAACTTTCCTTAAAGAGACAGTGCTCCATTGTGTTGCTGGACTGTGCAAAAGTGTTGTGGAGTGACTGCAAAGATGGGGCGGTCAAAACTCAAAAAAGAAGCAAGCTTTTCTGAAATGAGAGACAGAGCCCTGTGGCTGGAGGGGTTGTTACCACCAGAACAAGCCCCATACATGGCTGCGCAGAGTTTGCCACAGTGGGAAGTGCATGCTGTTGTCCCTGGCAATGCTGGTGAAAGGAAACCAGTTTTCTGTGTGCAGAGTATTAAGCCTGAAAGAGGATGCAGTGTTGGAAGTTCGGCCAAGATACTGCCGCAAGAGCGCTGTTTGCGGTGCAGTGAATGGGGGCACACTGTCTCCAAGTGCCCATTATCCCAGCTTCCAGTACAAGGTGACAGAACCAGACAAAGGTCTGGGTATGCAATTGGGAAGCCTGCTTGGAATTCTAGGAAGGAGCAGCAGGTTGCCCAGAAGTTTCAGAAGAATGTGGTTGCCCATAGCAACACATGTGACTTCAGGCCTGCGAACCCTGTGAGAGAAGTGTCGTCTGCAGAGGATTGTGGCAACGCAGAGATGAGAGTTCAGCGCCTCTGGAGGAACCCACAAAGTTCAGCTGGGAGAGTGCCATCTCCCATAGCAACAGGAGAAAGCCTGCCAACCAGGAGAAGGGGTTACAAGGGAGATGTGGTTCCTTATCCAAAGAAGCTTATCGGTGGAACCATACCCTGCCTGGAATGTGGTCAGTTTGGGCATGGTATCTTTACCTGCCCCAGATTATGGAATACCACTGATGAGGGTGCTACTGAGCAAAAGGCTTCATCTGCAAGCCCAGATTCATTTAAAATGTTGGCAGCTACCCCTAGCAACAGGGATCTGGTGTTACCTGCAGGGGGTGTAAGTTGGTCCGGAATGGCTGCAGTGTTGCCCCGTGACCACATGGGGAAGTCAGTCTGTGGAGACACCACAGAGGAGAGACAACGCACTCAAGTGAAGGCTATGACACCTGCTTCAGGAAATGGTAAGACTGTTTGTGGGACTGAGTCCAAGGAAGTGAGGGTGTGTCCTTCAGGGAGTTCCACAATACAGATGGACATGGACTGGCTGCTGTGTGCTACCCTGAGTAGTGGGGAGGCACAGGGAACAGCCCAACGATTAGCAGGACTAAATATGGAAAAGGACATGGGGACTCTGCAGGTGCCTGCTATAATCCAGCAGAAGGCTGGGGATGGTAACCTAGGGGTGACCAAAACTGCCATGGCACCGTGTTCCCTAGTGATAGGTGCTGCAGAGATGACCAGGGAAACCTCCCAGGAGCCCGCAGTGACGGAGCAGAGGATTTCCCAGGTCAGCTATGGAGCTGCAGTCATGTCTATAGGTAATGAGAATGCTGATGGTCATGCCAACAAAAGTGTTACTGTTGGTAAATGTAAGGTTACGGTTGGTGATGGGCTAGCACAGCTCACTAAGGATAACAGTGTTGATGTGAATATGATTGAAGATATGTTGTTGCCCTTGGCAACAGTATCCAAGGCTGCAAAGGTGTCCATGGAAACTTCCTGGGAGCTCTGTGTGTTGGAGCCAGAGGTTGCCTGGGACAACTATGTTGCTGCTCTGGACAAGAGAGTACTTGACACAAATGATGATTTAAATGCTAAAACTGAAATTTTTGAAAATGCTCATGGTGATAATGGGTTAACTGAGTCTGTCAGTACTGACAATATGTATGGAAGTGTTCCTGAGGTGAATGAAGCGCCATCAGAGTACGGTGGTGAAGGTGTGGTATTGCAACCTGTTGAGGTTAAAAATTTAGTGCCACAGTTTTGGTTGAACAAAAGTGATATATGTGATGTGTCTGCTGAGCCACTCTGTCCTGTGTCTCCTCCGGCAGTTGGTGCGGTACTGCGTAGTACCTCTGATTGGAGCGCAGAGAAAGTAGACTGGGACAGATGGGCTGAAAACCTGTTGGCTTTGTTGAAAGGGACCTCTGTTTCCAACAGTGGAGTGGACATGACTTCTGCTGTGCTAAATGGAGGGACTGCAGAGCGGCTTATAGACAAGGGCACACTTGCTGTTGCTGCAGATAATCTCCCTCCCGATATGGACGGGCCAAGTGAGATTGAGCACATAGCAGAGATCGTGCCCACAAACCACAAAGGATCCAGTGGTGTGGGAATGAATAGCGTGATCCCAAATGAGCCCGTGTTGGTGGAAGTGTCAGATGGCACACGTCAAGTGATTGGGGTCAGTAAACCAAATGTAGAATTATGTTATGATGGTCAGGTGTCAGGACAGTTGCTGGAAGAGGTTCATGTGCCAGTGGAGCTGGTGGATAGCGATGTTGCCATGGGAGACAACCACTCCCCGCTGTGCACTTGGTTTCCAGACACTGCCCTGCCAAACATTGAAATGAGTTCTGACAAAGGTGTGGATGTTTCTGACCATGAGGAAAAGTGCGATGCATTGGTAAATGGTAAATATGATGATTTGGAAAAGTGCGAGGCACTGGTAAATGTAGATCAGTTAGTTTCTGTGGGTGACCATAAGCCTAATGATGCACCTGAAGGTCATGAGGACATGCATGCGGATAACCCTGAAACATGTGATGTGGTGGGTAATGATGTGCTAGACACAGCTGAACTAAAAGCTGCAGCTGAATTAGGCCCCCTACAGGTTCAGGAGGGTACTCTGGGTAGAGAAACTTTAAATAGCTTATCTGCCCAGAGGGAAAACTTTAAGGAAGTGGATAATTTAAAGAGGTCCCCTGACATAAAAACATCTGAAGAGCAAGACAATCGGTCTGTCCTTCAGAAGGAGAGTAGGACATTGCGGTCATCTGAGAATGTCAGAGACAAAAGGAAGCATGCAGTGTACGGGGGGAAACCAACCGAGCTAGGTTTTGTCAGTAAGAGGATGCATGTACATAGAATGCAGAGAGGGACTAAGGGAACCCCAATAAAAGAGCCCACACTTTTTGTGTTTAAAAGCGTGACCCCTTCAAAGGTAAAGGGAAACCGGCAGTTGAGAGTGCAGCGTAGCTTTAATGTTATCCGACACCTAAAACTCAGGCGTCAACCTCATCCTCAGAAAGGTCCCAAGTTTTGGAAATTCCTTAATGGGAAGGTGACTTGGGTGGCCCCAAGGAAAATAGAAAGGCAACGCTTTTGGAAGCGAACCCGTAAAAAGGCGCAGTGTCTTTTTAGAGCCCTAGTCCGTGTAGTAGGAGAACACAGGGAAAGTTGCCTCGTAAGACAGGAAGGAAAGTTTCCCTTTGAAAGTGATGTCCGTCAGGAAGGGGCTCATATAGGTGAAAGCTGGCACAGAGGTGCCAAAGTAAAGAGTTTGGGCTTGTGTGTTCTGCCCCCTACGGGATCAAAACAAAGGGGGGGGATATGTGGCAGTGCGGTATCCTGCCACGGTGGAAAGCACGATGGAGGCCCAGGATTCTCAACCTTACAGGTTGAGGGGCTCCAGGCAGATCTCCTAATGCAGAGAAAACTGGTTTATCAGTTTCCTCTTTGGTTGGTAAAGCCTGTTTTGGGACCTGTAGCCTGGAGATTTCTTAGAGATTTGGGAGGGATGAAATCTCCAATCCTGGGCCCATATTTTGGGAGCAGCCAGCGTGCTGATTGCACAGGTGTGTGCAGGCCTTTTAGGGGAAGCCAGGCCATGATTCTGGGCTCCACCCCGGCAGCTAGGAGTCAGGTGGGCTTCACCTAGGGGAGGTGGAAGCCAAAAGCAGCAAGGGGCTGCTAGAGACTAGCTGTGTGCTAGTGGCCAGCGGTGTGCAAGAGCTGTGTCTTGAAGAAGTCTGCAGGAGGCAGACATCAAGCGGAGTATAAGCCAGGAGGCTGAGTTTTGTGTGATGGTGGATACCCCTGCGTGGGAACCTCTTATGTTATTGAACTGTTTCATTTAAATAAAAGTGGGCTAAAAAGGCTCTTAAAGAAAGCGAGTAGCTGTGTGCGTTTAAAAGCTCTACCACGTTGAAGCGAGTTCCCACAATATATATATATATATATATATAAATAAGTGTTGTACAATTTTAATTTATTTTATTATATTGTCAAGAGGTGGTACTTACCATTTAAAGTCCAATCAGCTGGTCAGGTGATTAATAGGCTAGCGCAAGGCATTTTTTATCAATATTCATAAGCGTGCTACACATGTGATTATAAATGCTGGGGTATGTTCCTGACACTCATTAAAACTGAAGAAACATCTTGGGTAAGCTATGCAAAAATACGGTATCCCCTCAACTAGCTAGAACCAAAATCCCCTATAGCATATGTGAACACTTTCACCCCAAAAGTGTAATAATCTGTGAGTAATAATATGCTAACTATAAAGAGTATAAATCCTCAATCATACACAATATACCAATCATGCAAAAGAAAATGTCCAAAATATAAAAATAAATAATGTCCTTCAAAAATATATACAGTCACTCTGTAAAAAAATTACCAAAAAACAATCTTCGTGTTGAAACCTTTCAGATGGCTCCTATGGCCAATAGAAAACCTCAAGATTTTTTGGGGGAATTTTTCACAGAGTGACTGTATATATTTTTGAAGGACATTATTTATTTTTATATTTTGGACATTTTCTTTTGCATGATTGGTATATTGTGTATGATTGAGGATTTATACTTTTTATAGTTAGCATATTATTACTCACAGATCTTGGGTAAGCTGCCAAATGTCTTCAACATTACAGAACAAGTTCAACTGAATCTGACTAACCAATACGCACTAAATAAAAGTGATAAAAGTCCACAGACCTCACTGGTACCCTAAACCAACTGTAATGAGCTTCATCCCTCCTGGAAAGTTTCAGAAAGAACTGAAAAAAAAATCTCAATCAGGAATAGTGTTAAAACAATGCAAAATGTTTTAATCACTTAGAAAAACTTGTTCTGATATGTTTAACCTATACTAATGATCATCACAAATCTATGTGGCATCAGGCTAGAAATCACGTTACATAGGGTTTCTTTCTATAATGCTGTCCAGAAACATGGTGATATATGGCTTTCCAGCACAGACAACATTATATACACCATAAAAAGATGTCTGAAAGCATTATGTTATTTGCATGTCAGAATTAGACCAAAGTGAACAGGAAACATGCTCAAATTTCCGCTACTGAAACCACACCGTGTCTATGGCAGAGCTGCTGACAAAGTATGTTTCCTCATCAAAACAGAAAGATACAGAGATGTTTAATGTGTTCTATCAGATACAGGCTTATTCTACCAAATAGCGTGCACAACTTAGAAACTTCTGGTTGTTATGAGAACTACAAATCCCAGCATTTACATCGCCTTCATATTTTTAAAATAAATACTATAATGTATTGTAACATATCCATTTTTACTTTCAGTGTACTTGTTTCATTTGTGTTTGTCACATTTTTGTCATCTTACAGTTCTGTAATTTAAAGCCAACCTCCACATAGATATAAAAGACACAGCTGAATCCTATTCTAAATGTGTTTAATACATAATTTAAGTCGATTTAGAAGATGTAGACCTACTGAATCACAAATAGTTTGCAAAAGCACTGTTCATCATATATAATAGCCATGAATTTTGTAATTAAAATACTTATTTTGACCTTTTTTCATCCTTTGTTGTATCTCAGGGCTGTTGATCTCCTGCAGTCTCCTTGCATTTGAAGTACACCATAATGTAAGCTTTCATATTCCTATTTCTTTAATGGTGATGACCAGTCTGAGACTACATTTACAATGTTTGAAGATCTGTTCGGGGTCTGTTTTTGTTAGAGTCAAGGCAGGTCAAATGCAGCTGAATTCAAATGCAAAATGCAGATTTCATCAACAAAGCCTGTCTTCAGAAACCGTGAATCTGGCCACACACCATTACCCTAGGTTCACATCTGTGCGGGTGGTGCAACTGCGGATCCGCACGAAAATCCGTGCAGCCGAACGAACCGCACAGAGAAATGCGGACCTGTGGGCAGGTGCCTTTAGTTCTAATGGCACGCCACCCACACTGGAAAACGCAACCATACTGGTAATCCAGGTTCCCGCGTGGGCTGCGTTATCCAAAGAAGTGCAAGGACTTCTTCCCTGCATGTCACAGGCACTGGAGTCCATTCAAATGAATGGGCTCTCGTGCCCATGCAAAACGTGGCCTGTATGGCCGCATAGATATGAACCAAGAGTTAGAGTTTGATCTGTCAGATTAATGAAATTCACCTGTGGTGTAGTGTCAAGGGACATAGCATTATTTTATATGCCTATAGGTAACTTTTGTTGATCTGAAAGATCAAAATCTGACTCTTACATAATTATTCAGGTTGAAAACAAAGACACAAGTCCATCTATTTGATCCAGGAAATATCCGATTGCCTCTCGGGGGATCAGGAATGAATTTTTTCTCCTGCAGGAGCAAATTGGATCATGTTTTGCTGGGTTTTTTTATCTTCCTCTGGATCAACTGTGGGTGTAGGGTTATGACGTTTGTCTTTTTTCAGCCATTCTAACTATGTACAGTAACTATGTAATTCAACCAATAGAAAAAAATGGAAAACCTCCATATAAATAACCTTATACCCAGATTTTATCCAGATTTGACCCAGAGGAAGGCAAAAGAAATCCATATAAAGCATGGTTCATTTTGCTGCAGGGGAAAAAATACATTAGTTTCTGATCTCCCAAAGGCAATCCATTGGATCAATAATCTCAATAGTCTCATAACTAATGCTAATACCCAGTTATATTTGTGTATTTAGGATTGTATCCAACTCTTTTTTAAAACAATCTACTGAGCTGGTCAAAACTAGTTTTTGAGAGAGTCAGTTTTACAATTTAACAACTCTTACTGTGAAGAAGCCTTTCCATATGTGGAGGTTCAATATTTTCCTCCAAACATAAAGAATGCTCCCTTTTCTTTTGTAATGACCTTAAAGTCAATAGCTCAACCCCAAGTTCTCTATATAGACCTCTTATCTAAATATACGTGGCTATCATGTCCTCCCTTCATCACTGTTTCTCAAGAGAGAATAAATTCACTTCAATCTTTCCTCATACCTGAACTTCTCCATGTTCCTTTTTAGTTTGGCTGCCCTTTTCTGCATTTTTTGTAGATCCTCCATATCCTTTTTGAATATCTAGCATTAAAGCAACTCTGTTCCTAAAATAAACCTGTATGATAAAGGAGTTCCCTGCAAAGAAAATTGAATATTCACTTCTGCTGCCCACACAGCTGTTCTCTGTAGCAGTGCATAGAAACCACAAGCTGAAGATCCCACAGGATCCAAACCCCCCAGGAATGTTGACTTCCTGGTCCCCCACTGCACTCTGTGGTTCCCCTTGCATGATTACAGCACAATAACTTGGGGACCAGCTGATCGAATGATGGGGAAATTCATATTTCCGTAATAAAGTTGGCTCACAATCAGGGGCAGACTGACAACTCATGGGGTTCCCAGGCAATAGGGGATCATGGGGCCCCTGTGTCCTTGCCCAAATTTAAAAAAGCCTATGAAAAAGGTACCAGGGGCATCTCATGGGGCCCACTACTGACCCCGGGCCCTTGGGCAGTGCCCGAGTTTCCAAATGATCAGTCCGCCCCTGCTCACAATATCCTGGTTACCTTAGCTGACTTCCTACCAAATGAATGTCATTACAAACTAGCCAAGTCTTTAAAAGGTTGTGTTGCTTGCAATGAGGGTTATCTATTTCTTTACACACAAGTCCAATATACTACAGATATAACTTGGAATATTCAGGCTCATCTCCATAGCTGCATCATGCATGCATCTGGTCTGATGGTCTGTGCCACACCACGTAAGTGAGTGGGACCTGTCCTTATTTAATTAAATGTTATACCTACAAATGTTTGTGTGATCTCTCTTTGCACATCTTGAATACAACCCCGCTAAAGTAAACTTTTACATAACTGTGATAAAACATGGAGACACTAAGGGCAATATTGGACTAGGAAACTAACACTCCTAGAACTGACTATTCAAAGTCTTCTTTGCAGTTTATCATAAAGTTTTATTATACTGAAAGAAACAATTTAAGGTGACTATAGATATAGCTTGACAGTTTGGACATACATGTTTGATCTGATGGCTCTCAGGTAAAACAGTCTATTCCACTACATAAACAGCATACACTGCTCTGCCATATGTACACATTCATGTCTGTAGAGAGGGGTTCAAGCAAAGAAGTGCAGGCAGACTGCAGTGTGATAACATAAGAGCAAAGTGTTTGATCCTGCCCAACTTCCCTACTGAATGGTTACCAGGGTTATCTGCAGACATATAAAAACTGAGGTTGGTTGCCTGATACATCAAAAATGGTGACAGTATTCTATTTCTATGTTCAATTTTTGCCTGCTTGTTTTAACAGTTTATTGGGGTGTTACTAAAGCACCAGTAAAGCTCATTGCCCTAAATCACTATAAAGGAATCCTTCCTCTCCCATCTCCCCTCTCTACTTACCCTCAGTCACCTCAACTGGTTCAGTTATGTCCTTCTTCCTCCTTTTCTGTGGCAGCGAGACTGAGCCCAGGTAACGTGCAAAGCTCCCTTTCTTCGATTCATTGGATGGCTTAGACTTCCCAAAGAGACGTAGCTGCTTTTTTGTGGATGGTTTATGTTGGGTACTAAAATAAGTTCTCCAATCTTGGAACCTGTTCCACACACTGCGATTTCTGCCTTTCCACTGATAGCTGCCCAAAGGATTGAGTTCTGGAATGCTAGACTCTTGGTCTGTCAGGTCTTCACAAGGTTCCACCATCTTGTGCCTCAGATAATGGTAATGGCTGTGGGATGTAGCACAGGTCTTTCTCAGCCCAGATTGATGGGTTTTTTTTATATAAGTCTCAGTCCTCTTTAAAGTACACTTTAGCCTCTACCTACTCTTCAGCATGTTATGGTAGTTGATGTCTTTTCAGTTCCATCCAGCTCACATACAATTTCTCTTTCTTCCCTGCACATTTATGAGACTGCACTCAAAATGTCTGGTTCCCGTCCTGTCAGTGTCCTTTATCTACAACCCAATGTTCTGTCTATTACCGTCTATCTGTGATCTGTCTTTCCCCTAAACTCTCTACCCTCACAACAGGAAATAGACTTTTTTGGAGTTTTTTTTCAAATAACAGTCAACCTGTGGTGTCAGAATATATTTCGGCAACTCAGGCTCATGACGAAGAGGGGCGGGTGAGACTGTGGTAAACATCTGACATAATTCACAGAACACATTGTTATCATGAAATTTTTATTAAATGCAGTGCATGATGTGTTAGATATGATTGACTGCCGAGAAAATATCATTGTCAGGATTCCTGGAAAGAAAATAAATGATATGTTACACACCATGAAATTTCATAGCTAAAAAGTTCCTGTCACCATAGTACACACTGCAGGCATGAAGCACATACTGTAGTTCTTTGCTTGGAATCAATCTGTTTTTAACCACTTGCCTACCAGGCACTTATACCCCCTTCCTTACCAGGCCAATTTTCAGCTTTCAGCGCTGCCGCACTTTGATTGACAATTGCGCAGTCATGCAACATTGTACCCATATGAAATTTTGATCATTTTTTTCTCACAAATAGAGCTTTCTTTTGGTGGTATTTAATCGCCACTGGGCGCTTTACTTTTTGCGCTATAAAAAAAAAAGTGCAAAAAATTTGAAAAAAAAAAAAAGTTTATTTGTTTCTTTTATAAAATTTTTCAAACGGGTATTTTTTCTCCTTCACTGATGTGCATTGATGAGGCAGCACTGATGGGCACTGATAGGTGGCACTGATGGGCACTGATAGGCAGCACTGATGGGCACTGATAGGCAGCACTAAAGGGCACTGATAGGCAGTTCTAATGAGGTGGCACGGATAGGCGGCACTGATAGACAGCACTAATTAGGGGTCACGGATAGGCGGCACTGATATGCAGCACTGATAGGCGGCACTGATAGGTGACACTGATGATGGGTACTGATAGACGGCACTGACTGGCATCACTGCTGGGCACTGACTGGCACAACCCCTGGGCACTGACTGGTGGCACTGACTGGCACAACCCCTGGGCACTGACTGGTGGCACTGACTGGCAGCACTGCTGGGCTGCACTGGTGGGTGGGCACAGGTGGGTGGCACTGGTGGGCACAGGTGGGTGGCACTGGTGGGCACAGGTGGGTGGGCACAGGTGGGTGGCACTGCTGGGCACATGTAGGTGGCACTTCTGGGCACAGGTAGGTGGCACTTCTGGGCACAGGTAGGTGGCACTGCAGAGTGGCACAGGTGGGTGCACTGCTGGGCACGGGTGGGCGGAGCTAGTGGATGCACTGCTGGGCGGAACTTGCGGGTCTCACTGCTGGGCACCGATCATCAGGGCACTGATCATCAGTGCCCTGATGATCGGTGCCGATCCCCGCTCTGACAACTGCCGGTTCTCGGCAGTACTTTCCTCACGATCTGACAGCGTGAGGAAAGTGCAGCCGAGAACTGGCACTTGCATTTCCCTGTGATCAGCGTGTCATTGGACACCGCTGATCACGTGGTAAAAGGCCGGTATGATCGGCCTTTTACCACATCTCGTGATCAGCTGTGTCCGTAGGACACAGCGATCACGGAGATCGCCGGGTGCGCGCCCCCTGGGGCGCGCAGGAGAGCGCGTTCTGGGGGGACGTCATATGACGTCCACCCAGAACTGGCCGGCCGCAGTGCAGCCGTCATTCGGCTATCTGCGGTCGGCAGGTGGTTAAAGAGTAACTCCACTTTTGCTGGGAAAAAACATTCCCCTCTGGGTGATCTATGTACATTGCAAGGATTTTAACAAATTTTGTTGCAGATTCCTAGCTTTTGGTATTCTGAATAATTAACTGTCTATCTGTGCCCATGTGCAAAATGGATGTGAATGGGAGTGATTTCATAATTATGAATCATCTGCTATACTTGCAGAGCTCTAATGAGGAAAACCACAGGCTCTGCATCCCTTTAGACGTGATTTCTCTTTGGGAGTATCTTACCACAAATTACATTTTTGTTGCAGGAGATGCCCAAAATATGACTTTTAACTTAGTGCAGACTTCTGGGAAATCAGTAAGCCTGTCATACAAGCATGAAATTACATTTCTGGGGGCATTTTGTCCACCATCTTTGTTCAGAATGCCTTCAAGTTGCCATATTGCATTGCATTTTTAAATATATTATGGTGCCGCAGTCTGAAAAGGAAAGATAATTTGTTATATTTTTATTGCTCTATTATTTTTTATAATTGCTATTTTTTTTACCATGAAAGTGGAGTTACCCTTTAATTTAGTATTCTAGTTTTTTTTTTTTCTAGCCACTACTGACACTTTTGCTGGAGTCGGAGGCTTTCCCCCTCCACAGCCTGCAACTTTACCCCCCACTCAGACATCACCAGTTAGCATAGCAACTGAATGAGAAGCCTAACGCATGACTTTACTCAGGAACGCACCCAGACTCCCAGACTTTTATCTGTGTTGCTCAGTGCTGGCCAGGGGCGGACTGACCATTTGGAAACTCGGGCACTGCCCGAGGGCCCGGGGTCAGTAGGGGGCCCCATGAGATGCCCCGGGTACCTTCTTCATAGGCTTTTTTGAGTTTGGGCAAGGACACAGGGGCCCCATGATCCCCTATTGCCCGGGGGCCCCATGAGTTGTCGGTCCGCCCCTGGTGCTGGCATTACATGATCAGAGGAGGGATACCTTCTCTCATTGACACAAGTAGAGACAGTGTTTGTCTGGATTTTTTGTCAGTTAACAAGTGCTGAGCTGACTAGAAAGCCCAGCATGCAGAGCAAAACTGTGTATTTTTCAGGCACCCTGTATTAAATGTTTGCTTATAAATAAAGATTCTACATAATTAACAAAACGGTATAGAAGGCATCAGTTCATTAACTGGTAAATGAAAGAAATAAAAAAAATCTAATTAAATTGAACACAACTCATTAGTGTCACCTGTTAGCCACTCCATTTTTGGAAACTACAATATTAACCAGGGGTCATTGACACCTAGACCAAATTTATCTGTATGTGACAGTTAAACTAATAAAAACTCTAATTTGTCTAAAAGTTTATATTTTTTAAAAGCAGGGAAAAATAAATCTAAATGAATTTTAGTGCAAGCAAACACAATACAATATAACATTTTTGGTAACATATAAAAGATGGGCTTGCGCTGAGTAAATATATACCAAACACGTCAAAGCTTAAAATTGAGTGTGCCCATGAAATCACAAAAATCGTCTATTGGTGCCACTTTTAAAGCCATTACAGGTCATCAGTTTAGAGTTGACTGCAAATGATGGTACTAGAGTTATTGCTTGCACCCTAATGTTCATGGTGATACCTTACATGTAAGGGACAACTTATAGCAGAGTTCCACTCAACCTATCAAAAAATAAAAGTCAGCAGCTACAAAAACTGTAGCTGCTGACTTTTAAAAAACAGCCACTTACCCAGGGGTGGACTGACAACTCATGGGGCCCCTGGGCAATAGGGGATCATGGGGCCCCTGTGTCCTTGCCCAAACTCAAAAAAGCCTATGAAAAATGTACCAGGGGCATCTCATGGGACCCCCTACTGACCCCGGGCCCTCAGGCAGTGCCCCAGTTTCCAAATGGTCAGTCCACCCCTGCACTTACCTTTCCCTCGGTCCCCTGGTGTGCCCCCTGCAGCTCGTTTTACCGGCCGTCCTGTATTCCAGGAGGCCGGCATCTTCAGTGTGGGCACCTGGCTGTGATAGCTTGCAGCTTCACACCCGGGTGCCCACTGCGCATGCGCGAGTAGTGCTGCACTTCATGAATGGTCTTGTAGTCTTCTGGGACCTGTCCTGTGTCCCAAAAGACTACTGGGAGGGAGGACACCTTCCACGATCGGACCGGAAGTGGGAGCAATTACCTGTCAAATTCGGGTACCCGCTCCCCAAAGGTACCAATCCTTAATGGGGAGCGGGGGAGCAGTCCTTAAAGTGGAACTTCCCCTTTTGGGTGGAGCTCCGCTTTAATTTTACATGTGCGTGGCCATTTACCTTTATATCTATCACAAGGGGCTAACGAGCCCCCCTATGTAATAGCAGGTGACAGGCCCTCTTTATAGAGGCATCAGGTGCAACAGATCTAGTAGACCCCCAATGTCTCTTCCGCTCTCTCCTTGAGCTAATGAAGCATAGAGCATGCTTGATTAGCTGCTTACTTGGCTATAGTAGCCGGAGAATTACAGATCTTCACCCAGAAGTAACATAATACATGTTGCTTCTGGGTTCATTAGTCACAGAAGAGATTAGGGAGTGGATGTGGTGTTATGTTAACGATCCATTGAAAGTGATCAGGCATCTGTAGAGCTGCCTAGATTACTTTTATTTGAAAGCCGATTGCTGATTCAGAAACACAGAACCGAACATTTAGCTGCAAATAATTTTGTTTTACATTTAACAGTCTTTGGTCAAACCTTTTATTTTTATGCATTTTTTTTACACATTGTAATGCCATCTTAACACTGCGGGGTTAATGCACTAAAACTGGAGAGTGTAAAATCAGCTTCCAGTTTTTATTGTCAAAGCTTAATTGAACAAGCTGAAGTTAAAAGCTGATTGGCTACCATGCACGGCTGCACCAGATTTTGCACTCTCCAGTTTTAGTAAATCAACCCCTGTGCCTCCTCATCCTGCATACACTGTGCACAGAGAGAAAGGTACAGTGCTAGGCTACGCCTCTCCTAGTCTGAGACCTGTGATCAGGTCACATTAATAATTATTTTACACTTGTAGGTGTCAGTCACAGTGAATGCCCAGAACTAGAAGTGTGCACAGGAGTAAAAATAAAGATGAACATCCTGGTCACATCGGGTGCGACTTGGCATGCGTTTTGCGTGCCATGCAACTTGCAAATCGTATGCCAAGTTTCACCCAATTGTCCGCAATTACAGTGGTCAAATCTGTGCGGTTCAGACTTGGTCGGAGCCGCACTGATTTCTAAAGTAGTACATGTACTACTTTTGGTGTGATTTCCATAGACATCTGTGTCAGATGTCTTGCAAATCGCACCTGAAATTGGCATCTCATCCAACTTTGAAATCGTGCGACTTCACTGTAAGTCGCACGATTTCAAAGTCGGGTTTGATGTGACCAGGGTGTTACACTTTCATGACATGTGTAACTGTGCATGATAACAATAATGCACAATGTGCAAACATCAAGCAATTAACACTGAACTTTGGGTATTAACACTCCCTCACCACCACCCTTTAGTCCACTCCTCCACCAACTAATTCCTATGTTATGGTATGGTATAAGTCAGCTTCTGAAGGTAATAAAAATTGTAAACGAATTGCAGGAATGGTAGAAGAATGTATTTGCCTGGAGATGGACTTTCAGATAAGTATTGTACGCACAGACAATGCTGTACAATTTTTAATTGTATGTCAGGTAGACTTGTCTCTTGAGAAATTTAGCTTCAAATGTCAAGCTCCTGTTGTTGGTAAAATTATGGTTGCTTTTTGCTTTCAGGTAAACCTGTACAGCTATGATCTCCTATGATCTGCTATAGAGAAGTCTCCAAAACAAACAGATCCCCGTTTTTTTTAATCTTTCACATGCGTATTGAGATATTAATTGTGAGCTTTCAATGGAGTTATGTAGTACCTTTGGACACTAAAAGTGCTTAGGGTGTTTATTAAGTATACTGGAAAGTTTTATGTGGCTCTTCATACCTTGAAGTTCTTCCAGGCAGAGATTTCTTGAAAGAGGGCATCCCCTGGACAGGATGTCCTTACCACTTGTCGGTGGCCTTGAATAGTGTAGTTGGAGGTGATATACTTAGATGTCTCTGCACAGCTCAAGAAGCGATCTCTCACTAGGCTCAGGATGGGACCTGTAGGAACTGAGGCTGTGAAATTGCCGATAAAGCTCACACCATACCCAATAGAGTTGTGGCCCTTTGTGTGAGCTCCCACCCAGAGCCACCCTCGTCCTTCATATAGGTATCCATCAGATCCTGCCACAAAGCTGAAGAAGAGGAAGAAATGAGGATGGGGTAAAAATGATGATCCAATCCCCAGAGCAATTACAAATTATTCATGTGTATCCATTCAGTAGTCATTATTCACTGCACTGGGCCCAAAAGTCTGAGTGACAACAATCAAAGTTATTCTTGGGCATTAAAAACATTACTACCAATGTAGACTTGGTCAGGTACATGAAAGCATGGCCCCTCACTACCTGTTTTTTAATATTTTAATGAGACTGCTTAATCAATTTCTGTGCAGTAATTGGTTTTACATGTCTCTAAAAAATGTTTAAAAGTATGTTATCACGTTCTAGTGTATATTAGGAACGGGGCTTGTTGGGAATCCAAAAAAAAACAGTCTTCCCAAAATCAGGTAGTGAGGGGCCATGCTTTCATGTACCTGACCCAGTAAGTTAAAGAAGAACTCTGGGCAAAATGTTTATTTTTTTGTGCCTACACTGCATGGGTTAACTGCTCGTTTTGTCCAGGCGCGCAAGGAAAAACTATACTTACCTGATCCTTCAATCCTCCGGAAAACAGTGCTCCCCCATGTCCAGCGGTTGACTGCTTTTGCTGTCCTTACGCCCAGAGCCAGTCTATGGGCGCGATGACGTCAAAAACAGTCTATTCACAAGACTGCTAGCATGTGGGTGAGGGGATATCGGTGGATTAGATAAGTATATCTCTGCTCTGCAATCCCCTAGACAAAAACAAGAAGTTAACCCATGGAATGCGGGCACAACCCAACTGCATGGGAAAATAAAGACTTTGCCAAGAGTTCTTCTTTAAAGCTCAAGCCTAGCTTGTGTAGCGCTACCCCCGCAGGAGCCGCATGGTAGATTGGATTCTCTGTTCTTCTACCTTGACTCTGAGGACAGCCTCAGAGCCACTGATGCACCAGGTTAGGCAAATGGATACTACATTGCTGCTTGGAGCACAAATATAGATACCCTTCACAAAATTAAGGTTCAGTATCAAAAATAAGCCACCAGACTGGTTAGTGGTAAATTAACCCAATATATTGCTACGGGTTGCAGTAAATAGCAGTATGCACAAAAATGAGTAAGTGAAGGATTAGGTCAATCACAATAAAATAGACAATATGTTCACTAGGCTGTAGAAGCACAGAATAGAGTTCTAGACAGTTAAATTAGACTAAACCTGATAATCCACAAAATCATCAATAAATAATAGCATAAGAAAACAGTAACAGCAATAATAAGCAATACTGTGATAACTCCTCTGTAACTCGTAGGCTCTATCCACTTTCAGAGTGCACTCTGTATGCATAGCAGCGATGAAATGTAAAACTCCTTAAAGAAGTACCACCTATTATGGACAATAGGCAGGGTTCTTGTGAAGCAGCTATCTGAGTGATCAGTCTTTAGCCCTAGTTCTTCAGCCGGCTAGCATTCGGGCCTTGTCTTTATGGTGGTGCACATGAGTACAGTCCTAGAAAAGCCTGCATGCAGTAAATAATGCTGCTAGTTAGACAGTCAGTCCCTCAGTGCTCAGTCTCTCTGCTAGCAGCTACAGGTTAATGACCGCAGTGTCCTCTCATTGGTGCTAGTGAAACAGATGTCAGCTCACTTCTGGATCTACTTTTAGAGACTCCAGTCCTCAGCACGTTTACTAGGGAATGTGCACACCTCAGTCTTCTTTCAGTAAAGAAGAAAGCCCTTGGTATTCAGCCTGTGAAAATACAGCTTTCTCTCTCTCACTCTCTCTATACCCGTGCATTGGGAACTGTAGAACTATAGTCCATTGAATCCCATAGCATGATCCCTCCACTGCACTACATCTCCCATGATTTAATGCTGTCCACCATCAAGTCTCTTGAGCTCCTTCTGCTTGTCATCTGCCCCTGGTGGATGGAGCCAAAATCGAATTAACCCATTCAGCTGAAGTCCATTGGGAGCACAGAGTGCATTGCAGCACAGTGTCCTAAATCACTCTCTTTCTCTAGCTACGTACGCGGCTACACTTGGGAAACAAAATAATTCAGAACACAGCCTCTTGTAAAAATAAAAATACCAGGTTAATTTACTTACCTAATCTCAGAAACTCCTGCAGGCTTCAGTGATGCTGTGCTGCTCCTCTTGTAGATAAATTGACACCCAGCATCATACAAACTACTTACTGTGAGCCCAGGAGTTTAAGGCTCCATCCTTCCCCTGTACTCACAGGAGAATGTTGCAGAAAGGGGTTCCACAACATTACTTTAAGCTACTCTCTGGCATTTAGGATCCACCCAGCATAGAGGAAAAACAGGATGAAGAAGACCTGTGACGTCAGCGGACCGGAGCAGACACTTGAAATAAAGGTATTTTTATTATTGGTGAAGGGATGCTCCAATGTGAAGATGGGGGAGGAGGAGGAGGGTGGGAGGAGGCTCAGAGTTGGGCTTCAAGTAACTTGGGACATTACAAATGTAGATATTTGCATAGCTACAGATATAGAGCTCCCAGTACTAGGCTGGAGCTTGGCACCTCATTTACCTTGTGCACCTTCCATAGCTTATCACCCTTTACTGCCCCAAAATGACAGTTACATCTAAGCAGAACTAGCCATTGCAGATGGGAAGTGCATGTTGGCAGCGCTGGTGCATGGAGTGGAGCTTTAAAGCAGAACGAAAGTAAAAAAAAAACAACAAAAAAAACAGCTTAGGTAGGCTATTTATCACACAAGACATGCAATATCTCTGTTGCAATAAAATATATTTAGCTGCCTGCTTGCAATATTCTATAGAATGTACACAGAGCTGCACATCCACAGCTCAGTTTACATTTTCAGGACAGTGCCAGTGTGGAATAGCTCCTGCACATGCATGGGAGTTGCATCACCCCACGCCAATCAAGACCGCTGAAGACTGGCACCTGGAAGAAGCTTGTGCTGACAAGGGGTCTAGTGGATAATGGACCATTGCTGGAAAGGTAATTATTTGCAGTCTTTAGATCCACTTTACAGGATAAGTTCACCCTCAGGAACATGTTACATGTTCGATCTGCTTTTTGGGTGGAACATGTAACATGTTCAGGCTCCTGCAGCCACTCGGGGGTCAAAGCACCTGGTGTGACAGCAGTATGGGAGAAGTTCCCCGTACCAGCTGCTGTCACTTTTTGAAAAGACCGTGGCCATACGGTGCTCCACCCACACAGCCGTGTTATTCATTCACAGAGATCTGTGAATGAATGAACTACAAGTACCAACATCCTTTGCAGCTAACAGCTTGTAGTTCTCAATGAACTACCCTATCGCCGTTGAGCGCAGTGGTAGTTAATTGATTCTTCCTGTCAGCGTGAAACTGCCTGCCTGTACAGTGCACAGGCAGGCAGATTACACTGACAGTCTGCAGGAGTCCTGAATGGCACCTGTGATCTGCTGATCGCTGGTTCAGTGCTTTCCAGGTTTCTAAAAAAATAGCAAATGCACATTTTTTTACCTGCAAAATAAGAGCAGTTATTTATTTATTTATTTTTAAGGTAAACCTAGACATTTACAGTTGCTGTTTTCCCTGCTTTTCTGTGTCTGAGTCACTGAGCAGGAAAATGCATGCAGCACTGTGGTGCAGACAAAACAAATGACTGCCTTTGGCTGTTCAGCAGGGGGAGGGTGCTACAGTAGGTGCTGTAATAGAAAACTGCTGATGACAGGGGCAGGAGGAAGGGGTGCTTTTTGGCCATATCTCATTGTTTTTATAATGATAAGGCTATGTAAAAACAAAAATATGCTCAGAACACTATCAAATAAATCAGTGGTGTTCACACTGCGGCCTGGGGCCAGATGTGACCCTTTGCTTACCTTTATCTGGCCTTTGGGGAATTATTCCACCAACTCACACCAATGATGAGGAATGATTCCCCCTATTGACAGCTTCAATGGGGCACTATTCTTCTCACTGATATCGACAATGGGGCACTATTCCTCCCATTAAAACCAATGATGGGGCAGTAATGCTAAAACATTTTCTACTCCCACTGGCCACAGTCCAGCCCCAACCAAAGGCTGAAGGACAGTAAAGTGGCCCATTGCTTAGAAAATGTTGAGCCCACTGAATTATATGACAAAACATGGTTACCAACAAACATTTTGAATTAATATACCACAACCCTTCATCATGGAAGGAGGTCAGAATAAAATAGAAATATTTCCAGGAAAGCACAGTGCCACATGTATACTGCATAAAAAAACATTAAAAAGGACAAGAGCAATTGCATAACTACAAGGAACAAGGTATGAAGGTGACAAAAGTCTGATGTTTTGCTGCAAATTAGTGGTAGCAGGGTGACTGCTGAGAGCCCTGGAAGACACTTGAATGCAGCAACATTTCACATCAAGGTGCCCAAGGGAGCAAATGGAAATGAGATGGTGCATCCAGGCTCCCCCAAGCCAGGATGGCCTTTTTCTGGAGGGGGGCCTATATGTTGGTGGAGATAAGCCTTGCCGCTATTAGACGTTTAACTGCCCTCCAGAACTAGTACAAGCAGGGGCGGACTGACCATTTGGAAACTCGGGCACTGCCCAAGGGCCCAGGGTCAGTAGGGGGCCCCATGAGATGCCCCTGGTACCTTTTTCATAGGCTTTTGTGAGTTGGACAAGGACACAGGGGCCCCATGATCCCCTATTGAGGGCCCGGGGTCAGTAGGGGGCCCATGAGATGCCCCTGGAATTATTTTCATAGGCTTTTGTGAGTTTGGGCAAGGACACAGGGGCTCCATGATCCCCTATTGCCTGGGGGCCCCATGAGTTGTCAGTCCGCCCCTGAGTACAACATACCACTTACATGTCACAACTGCACAAACAACTGATTGGCCAGGAGAAGTCTACAATATGCGGCAGTCTCCTTCCAGACTCATCCACCACTCAGTAAGAAGACACAGAATATCTCTAAAACAGTTAACGAATCTTGATTTGTCCTTGTGTGTGAATGATGACACATAATTGGTTGCCTTGATTACAGCAAATTCAACATTCTTTTGCTCATAAACCATGCAAACATCCAAAAATAACAGAGCCCTCTATTTCTATCAGCAAACCATGACATGAATGACACGTGATTTAAATTAAAAAGTTACAATATCTATGTTATTTTGGACACATTTTTATCTTTTTTGAATTTTTAAAAAATTGATTTTGTATTTGATTGGCATTAACTTATTTAATGTTCTTGCTTTCAACTTGCACTTCTCTTTTTCTATGTGAAAAATAATCCCCTAAAAGGGGTTCTGGTTAAATGCCACCTTTACCTGTAACCGATGTCATCCCATCCACGGTCCTCCTGGTGGAACTTCTGCATACCACGCATATTGGCACTACAATCTTTGAAGGATAAACATGGCTTGGATGGCTGGTAGGTGTGATGGATGTAGATGTGCTGCAGAGGAAGATGTAGCAGGGTTGGGGTCCCCTTATATGGCTTAGCCCCCCACTGACAGCGAGGTATAACTGCAGGACAATCTGGAAAGAAATAATTCATACAGGATCCATTCCTTCAATCTGTTATGTCTAAATATGAAACAATTCACTGACTATATTCATATATCTTATATAACTTTTGTGACATAAAGATGACTCAGTTTGCACTGGTGGAAGACAAAGTAAAAGATGCTATCAGGCATTTCCTGATTGTAAGTTATTTCATGATTATTATTTAAATTTTTTTTATCCCCTGTGGGTGGGGTGAAACGCGTTGACGTATTTCCGGCTGGCCGTCCCAGCGTCTGATGTCATTTCCGGTGAGTGGAACGCACACCGAGCGGTGCGTTCCAAGGGGCCATCTTTGCCTAGGGAATGAGGCTGCATCTGAGGTCTGTTATCCTGCTGTATACCTGGCTGTGGGGTCTCTATACAGAAATTGGAAAATCGTTTTTACATGAAAGAAAGATCGTTTTGCTTCAATAAAATGCTGGTTACTATCTACTAAAATGTGAGTGGTCTGGTTAAAATTCTTCTGAGATTGGAATTTATAACGGTATCACGCTATGGTCTTTTTTTCTTCTTCCTGATTTTTGGTGGATTCGGTGAGAGGAGTAACCGGAGGAGGTTTCTATATCTTAGAGGAGGCAATATTTGGAGGTTATAAAAAAGGGTCCAGGAGCCCTTAATATCCCTGAAAGGCGTTTTACTCACCAAAAATCTGGTGAGTGCGGTTCATGTTGGTTTTGCACTGGTGGATGGTGGAGGTATTATTGGCACAGAAGAATCCAATGAAAATACAGTTTTTTCACGGGACTGTTTTTTGAATTTGTCACTGATTTTTTTTCAGAAAATTTTTTTAAATCACTTTAATTATTACTATTTTTTATGTGTCACAATGTATTTTGATTAATATTATTTATGGGCTGGGTTATTTATTTATATTGCTTTGTGGGTTTTGCGCTGGTTTAAGTAGAAATAAATATATTAAAGTATGACTTTTTTTGTGTCCTGAACCTAAACTATTGTTTATTAGATTATGTTAAAGGATAAGTTCACCTTTTAGTAAAAAATAATAAATGCACATTGTTTCGCAGGTAAAAAAATGTGCATTTATTATTTTTGTCTGCAGAAGCCTGTAAAGCATTGCACCAGCGATCAGTAGATTGCTGGTGTCATGCAGGTCTCCTGCAGATTTGTCAGTATATCTGCTTGCTCGTACAGGATGTATGAGAAAGCAGATATACTGACAGGAAGGATCAACAAACTACCACGGCGCTCAACAGCACCGTGGTAGTACATTGAGGACCACAAGCTGACAGCTGCTTAGGATGCCAGGACTTGTAGTCTTTCATTCACAGATTGCTATGAATGAGTGACACGGCTGGGCGGGCAGAGCCCTGCACAGCCACTTTTTTAAAAATTTGATTTGACAGCTAGCGGGGGGGGGGGGGGGGGGGGGCGGGGGGAGTATTAGGAGGATCCCCCTCAAAGCAGGGAGCGGGAGGAGCGGGGGCTGGTTAGATCGTAACATGTTACACCTTGAATATGAATGTAACATGTTACAAAAGGTGATCTTCTTCTTTAATTACATAATTGTAATCTAAAGATAATTTAGAATTAGAACTAGATCTAAACTCCAGGTAGATATACAGTAACAGGCCTAAATTAATGCAGCTTTGTGTTCATTAATACATCATCATAGGATATTTTCAAATGCAATAAGTGTAAGAACCTAAATTTGACTCAATATCAGCCTCTTGTAGTCCTTGCACAGCAGACCTCAGAGTGAGAGAGGGAGAAGCTGCACAAGGAACCAATAAGTTTACATACTGAAAAGGAGCATATTAAAAGGAGGAGAAAGCAGAGTGACCGACACAGATTATCACTATGCTGCTTCTCCTTTACTCTTTTGTCACAGGTTGAGGTGGATCCATGACGCTGGCCCAGAGCATACTCTTTTGGGCTCAGAAGAAGTGGGTTGAATGACACTAGCCCTCATTCAACTCTAAAGCTTGAGAACCTCTGCAGTAGTACAAGAAATACCACAGGGACAGCTCTAAGTTAAAGAGAGTGTTGCAGATGTAGCATCATCCTAGTTGGATGCCCGGTTAGGTAAATTTAGTTTGACGTACTGTAATCAATGTGGTTGTAATATCTGGGTTAGGTACATTTAGTTTTAGCTCACTGTAATCATTGCAGCCAGTGGTGGAACTGCTAGGTTTGCAAAGGATGCATTTTCACCCGGGCCCTGGCATTCCACCACTGTGGGGGGTCCCCAGCAGAGTTGCTGGCTGCAGGATCCGCAGTCAATGACCAGCCCATGGGCTTGCTTTTGTTGTTTTACTGAGGCGAACACAACTTGGATAGGGATAAGGGAATATGGGATGCCCAACTTGACTTGGTAGAACAATCTGAAGACAAACTTCCTTCTCTATCTACACAAGAATATGCAGATCCTGGACTTTACTTCCTCCGGAATAGCATCAGTCTCTAAAAGATCAATAGCAAAGGTTCCTCTTTTAGGAGCTCTATAGTGTCCCAGAGCAAGGGATTTAGGTTAGCTGTGACACTGTCCCTATGAAAGCTTGCTGGATTTTGCATTTGGCAGCCTTCTCCCTTGTAGGCCCTTGGGGTGTAGATGTACTCACACTGTCCCTTGTATCCTGCTGCTTTGCATAACACTGCTGTTCAGGCCAGACTGCTGTGCTAGTTTTCCCATGCTAGACTGGGTGTCTCTTGAATCAGACTGTAGAGTACTAAAGATCCCAGCTTCCTCTCCTTCCCTCCTCAGGTCCATCTTGGAGGCAGAGCCTCCCTTCCCTTGGGTCCTCTGCCAGGCTTTATGATTCTCAGCTCAGCACTCCATCGTCCATCTGACCACAGATCAGACTACTCACTGGCCAGGCTCTTCAATATTTATGGGCCCATCTTAACACCCTGCCAGGCCTCCTGCCTGGGGATTGGCCAAACCCTCATAAATATTCAGATCCCTGCCTCTGTACCTCTGTACCACCCACTAGCTTCTAGAAGTTTCCATGGACCTCTAGAACTAGGGATAGGCGATAGAGGCCTACTGTGCAGAGCCTTTCAGCCTGACCTTAAGCTGAACTCACAGCAATTACCCAGACCAAGTTTACGGAACTGTACACTAGAGGGTGCTACATAGAGTACCTATCACAACCTATATGCTATCACACAATGGTCTCCTATATGACAGAAATAAAGATGTACATAGTTTTAAACAGTTTTAAAGTGATAAATTAAAAAAACCCACCTACCCCCTAATATATACTGAACGCAAGTGTTGGGGCACCTATATATGAAAATGGCTATTGCCCTACACATGTTATATAAATCTGTGCACACCACAGTGAGAACAATAGCTCTAGGTCCATTTTTTATGGCTAACTTCAAACTAATGACCTGTAGGGGTTTTTAAAGCATTGTCTATGGAAAATTTTGGGTAATTGGTGTTGGTGTTTCGCAAGTGCAAGTAATTTTAAAGCTTGACATACTGGGCATCTATTTACGTGGCACAACCCCATCTTTTGTACTTAAAAACAAAACAAAAAAAAGGTAATATTTAATATACGGGTTTGATAAACCACTGCGCCAATGTGCAATATTGCAACCACCTCCATTTTATTCTCCATGGTCTCTTCTTTCTGAATATATTTATGTTGTTTGAGGGTTTTAACTAATGTTCAGGCCTAAAATGTGCATTTTAACATGTGTGCAAAAAAATGAAAAAAAAAAATGGCTCCAGGACTAGAGTGGTTAAACAAAGCTTGTGTGTTTGGGACATTATAGATCTTTATTAGAGATGAGCGAATTATTCAAAAATTCGATTCGGCTGATTCGCCGAATTTCAGGAAGAAATTTGATTCGATGCGAATTTATTCGCTACGAAGTTAACTTATAAAAAGGGTTTCTAGGCTTCAGAGAGCCTTTAAATTAGTGCAGAACACTGTACCTTTAATTTAAATGCCCTTGGAGATGAGGAAGGAGAAGGAGAAGGATGAGAAGAAGGAGAAGGATGAGGAGAAGGAGAAGGATGAGAAGAAGGAGAAGGATGAGAAGAAGGAGAAGGAGAAGGAGAAGGAGGAGAAGGAGAAGGAGAAGGATGAGAAGAAGGAGAAGGAGAAGGATGAGAAGATGGAGAAGGAGAAGGATGAGAAGAAGGAGAAGGAGAAGGATGAGAAGAAGGAGAAGGAGAAGGATGAGAAGAAGGAGAAGGAGAAGGATGAGAAGAAGGAGAAGGATGAGAAGAAGGAGAAGGAGAAGGATGAGAAGATGGAGAAGGAGAAGGATGAGAAGAAGGAGAAGGAGAAGGATGAGAAGAAGGAGAAGGAGAAGGATGAGAAGAAGGAGAAGGAGAAGGATGAGAAGAAGGAGAAGGAGAAGGATGAGAAGAAGGAGAAGGATGAGAAGAAGGAGAAGGAGAAGGATGAGAAGAAGGAGAAGGATGAGAAGAAGGATGAGAAGAAGGATGAGAAGAAGGAGAAGGATGAGAAGAAGGATGAGAAGAAGGAGAAGGATGAGAAGAAGGAGAAGGATGAGAAGAAGGATGAGAAGAAGGAGAAGGATGAGAAGAAGGATGAGAAGAAGGAGAAGGATGAGAAGAAGGAGAAGGAGAAGGATGAGAAGAAGGAGAAGGATGAGAAGAAGGAGAAGGATGAGAAGAAGGAGAAGGAGAAGGATGAGAAGAAGGACAAGGAGAAGGATGAGAAGAAGGAGAAGGAGAAGGATGAGAAGATGGAGAAGGAGAAGGAGGAGAAGAAGGAGAAGGATGAGAAGAAGGAGAAGGATGAGAAGAAGGAGAAGGATAAGGATGCGAAGAAGGAGAAGGATGAGAAGAAGGAGAAGGAGAAGGATGAGAAGAAGGAGAAGGATGAGAAGAAGGAGAAGGAGAAGGAGAAGGAGAAGGAGAATAATGAGAAGAAGGAGAAGGAGAAGGATGAGAAGATGGAGAAGGAGAAGGATGAGAAGAAGGAGAAGGATGAGAAGAAGGAGAAGGAGAAGGATGAGAAGAAGGAGAAGGATGAGAAGAAGGATGAGAAGAAGGAGAAGGATGAGAAGAAGGATGAGAAGAAGGAGAAGGATGAGAAGAAGAAGGATGAGAAGAAGGAGAAGGATGAGAAGAAGAAGAAGGATGAGAAGAAGGAGAAGGATGAGAAGAAGGAGAAGGATGAGAAGAAGAAGAAGGATGAGAAGAAGAAGAAGGATGAGAAGAAGGAGAATTCCAAGCCGGCAAAAAGTGTATCTGCAGAGCTCCGATATTTCTTAGGCTATTTCTGACAGTTCTGTGACATTCACTCCATACAGCGGTTGAAACCGCTGTATGGAGTGAATGTCACAGAACTGTCAGAAATAGGCTATTTCTGACAGTTCTGTGACATTCACTCCATACAGCGGTTGAAACATTGTATCTATTTGTTTCCATAAATGGATCCATTTATGGAAACAAATAGATACAATGTTTCAACCGCTGTATGGAGTGAATGTCCCAGAACTGTCAGAAATAGGCTATTTCTGACAGTTCTGTGATATTCACTCCATACAGCGGTTTCAACCGCTGTATGGAGGGAATGTCACAGAACTGTCAGAAATAGCCTATTTCTGACAGTTCTGTGACATTCACACCATACAGCGGTTTCAACCGCTGTATGGAGTGAATGTCCCAGAACTGTCAGAAATAGCCTATTTCTGACAGTTCTGTGACATTCACTCCATACAGCGGTTGAAACATTGTATCTATTTGTTTCCATAAATGGATCCATTTATGGAAACAAATAGATACAATGTTTCAACCGCTGTATGGAGTGAATGTCACAGAACTGTCAGAAATAGCGGAGCTCTGCAGATACACTTAGCGGAGCTCTGCAGATACACTTTTTGCCGGCTTGGAATTATTCTTATTTTCATCCTACTTCTTCTTCTTCTTCTTCTTCTTCATCCTCATCCTCATCCTCTTCTTCTTCTTCTGAGGATGAGGATGAAGAAGAAGAAGAAGAAGTAGGATGAAAATAAGATTAATTCCAAGCCAGCAAAAAGTGTATCTGCAGAGCTCCTCTAAGTGTATCTGCAGAATAGAGGAGCTCTGCAGATACACTTTTTGCCGGCTTGGAATTATTCTTATTTTCATCCTACTTCTTCTTCTTCTTCTTCATCCTCATCCTCAGAAGAAGAAGAAGAGGATGAGGATGAAGAGGAAGAAGAAGAAGAAGAAGAAGTAGGATGAAAATAAGAATAATTCCAAGCCGGCAAAAAGTGTATCTGCAGAGCTCCTCTATTCTGCAGATACACTTAGAGGAGCTCTGCAGATACACTTTTTGCCGGCTTGGAATTATTCTTATTTTCATCCTACTTCTTCTTCTTCTTCTTCATCCTCATCCTCTTCTTCTTCTTCTGAGGATGAGGATGAAGAAGAAGAAGAAGAAGTAGGATGAAAATAAGAAGAATTCCAAGCCTGCAAAAAGTGTATCTGCAGAGCTCCTCTAAGTGTATCTGCAGAATAGAGGAGCTCTGCAGATACACTTTTTGCCGGCTTGGAATTATTCTTATTTTCATCCTACTTCTTCTTCTTCTTCTTCTTCATCCTCATCCTCAGAAGAAGAAGAAGAGGATGAGGATGAAGAGGAAGAAGAAGAAGAAAAAGAAGTAGGATGAAAATAAGAATAATTCCAAGCCGGCAAAAAGTGTATCTGCAGAGCTCCTCTAAGTGTATCTGCAGAATAGAGGAGCTCTGCAGATACACTTTTTGCCGGCTTGGAATTATTCTTATTTTCATCCTACTTCTTCTTCTTCTTCTTCTTCTTCATCCTCATCCTCAGAAGAAGAAGAAGAGGATGAGGATGAAGAGGAAGAAGAAGAAGAAGAAGAAGAAGAAGTAGGATGAAAATAAGAATAATTCCAAGCCGGCAAAAAGTGTATCTGCAGAGCTCCTCTATTCTGCAGATACACTTAGAGGAGCTCTGCAGATACACTTTTTGCCGGCTTGGAATTATTCTTATTTTCATCCTACTTCTTCTTCTTCATCCTCATCCTCTTCTTCTTCTTCTGAGGATGAGGATGAAGAAGAAGAAGAAGTAGGATGAAAATAAGAATTCCAAACCGGCAAAAAGTGTATCTGCAGAGTTCCTCTATTTCTGACAGTTCTCTGACAGCTCCTTCACATGTACAGCGGTTGAAACATCTGTTTCCGAATAAAAACATCTGTATCCTAAATGGAAACAAATAGATACAATGTTTCAACCGCTGTACATGTGTTCCTTCTGTCAGAGAACTGTCAGAAATAGCGGAGCTCTCTGCAGGGACACTTTTGCCGGCTGATCGGGAAAAATCCGATTCGCGCACCCGAAGTAGGCAAATATTCGGATTCAACGCGAATCGAATTTTTCCTGAAATTCGTATCGAATTCCGGTTCGCCTGGTTCGAATCGCTCATCTCTAATCTTTATACGCATAAAACAAATATAAATCCATATAATAGCTATAAATAACAGAAGTTGTACCCAAATATTGGTGCTCAAACTGCTTGGCTGCTGCAGCTGCGGTTTCTTTCAGCTCTTCATCTGTCATATTAGGAAGACCAGAACCTGGATATTGTTTCCTGTAAAAATCAGTTGCTCTCTCTATCTCATCTCCTAACTCGCCCTTCTTCAACAGACCCTGGAAATTCTGCCTTCTGTATGGGCTCCTAGCTGGAATTCTCCCATAGTAAGACTGAAGTAGATCACTCATCTTCTGGGTCTCATTTATGATAATCATTTCCCTCAGTAGAGCACCATCCAATACACCATTGATGTTGGCGAGTGTCAGATGAGTTCTAGAAGGGGTTCCATGTAGCTGGAAGGTTTTTGGATCAGAAGTAGAATCCCAGCACCCATCAGGAATATATAATGGCACCTGCAAGGAATCTTTGAAACTGACAAAATGTAATCCTAGCACACTTGGCAGTGGAATTCTATACGTGTTATCGCTCTGTGGTTCTTGGCTTGGTTCTGTATCTTTGCTGGGTTCCACATTCTTTTTGTCATTTTCCATTTTTTTTACATCACAGTTAGCTTTCCAACCACAGACCATTGTGTCAACAAGAGACCTTAAAGCAACTGTGCTACCATCGGGAGCAAAAACAACTCCTTGTTCCTGCCAAAGCATGTCCTCTGAATGTATCACCTTGTGAGAAAGAAAATCACGGGCAAGAGCAGCTTGTCTATCAGACAAATGTTGATGGGACTGGAATGGCTTAGTGATGGAAGAGAGCAGGAGCTCAGCTAGATCCTTAGCAGGCCATCCTGGCAAACTGGACTCCAGCTCCTGTATGAGATCAGTGAAGGTTTCCATCTTCATAATAGCTGGAACAAAAGAAACAAACTAGCATATTGGCAAGTTAAAAAGACTTATCACCCACACATAACGCCATACCAACCACATATGTACTGATACAAGATATAATTAAAAGTGTTACAGATGTATAGTATTTGATAGACAAAAAATTGTATATGGAAAGTACATATGAATAGTGTGATTCACAGCAAATAAACTACACAGTAATTCCTCTAGTGTTAAATCCAGCTAGATATCACAATGATGTAACTGTTTAGAAATTAAAGGTTCAACACATTGTGGTTTTGAGAAACTGGCTGTCACTGCAAAAAATGTATTTTATATATATATATATTATATGGAATTCACGAGTCTGCACATATCATTGAGTGCCAACATATTCTATAGGGCAGGAAGTAAGTTAGGAATTTCTAAGCTAATACTATAGAACCCCAATTGGCTCTAAATGGTCACATTCAGTCTAGGTTCACACTGTGAACATTCCTGTACAAATCACATGCAATACTGTGCGGTGGGATTTGAGCTCATTCATTTTGAATAGCTCAAATTGCAGCGCATCTGCTTCAGAAAGGTGCAGGCAGCTTTTTTTTATTTGCACTGGAACCGCATTGTTTCTGCAACTTGCTTTTGGGGTATCATTAACTTTCCATTGACACCCGCAATAGAAGTCAGAATGCAGTGTGATTGCAATGCGATGTGGGAAACGTACAGGAATCACTGCTTTTCCTGCACCGCATCAGTGTTAACTGGTTAGTGCAGTAGCTCTCTGTCTATTCAAAAGCAGCCAAACTATGGCTTTTTACAAATATAAAGTGAATGGTGGTTGAAGTGGAGCAAGTAGAATTGCAACCCATCATATGACATGAAGGATTCAATAAAAGTTTGTAAAATTTGTATTTATTACATACATCCAGGCCCAGACTGGTCACAGGGCAGCCGGGGCTGCCAGGCTGCATGTCCTATGGTGGGGTGGCAGTGGATTGGCAGTTATCCCTCTCAAGTCCTGGCTGCTTCTCAAAAGTTTTGGTTGCTAGGCCTGCCTAGCATCCTAGCAACCGGTAAGGTGTGTGGAGGATGTGGCATTCACAGGAAGAGGAAGTAACTTCCTCCTCCAGCTGCTCCGCCTTGCAGTGCCGCCCTCCTATCTCAGCTTCTGTTTCGGCTGCTGAGATTGGAGATGGGAAACAGTTAGAGTCTCAAAGTGGACCAGCTGGCTGGCCCAGGACACTGCTAATGACTGTGAGTGAGGGTAGGGTACTGGCAACAAGCATGTTCCTTCCGAACGCTCTCTGAGTACACGCTGCCTTAAATTAAAAAGTTACAATATTTATGATCACCGTGGGAGATTGGGAAACATTTTCAGCTACAGATTCAATAACCAATGCTGAGAGGTCACAGGAGAATGTGCCCTGCACTTCAGCACATGGCACTTTGGGTGGATGTGACATGACACTCACACTACAGAGAACATGTGAGTGCAATTACTGTATTGCTGTGTTTTTGTCAGTTAAGAAGTTCACTGCGCTAGGATTGTGCTTCTCTGTCCCATGTTGTACACATATTGCTCATAGACCTTGTCCAAATCTTAAAGGGACAGCAGTATGCACCCTGGCTGGAAGTTTTTGAAATTGCACATCGCTGGTTCTTTGAGCAGTATCACACAGTAAGACCTGACCTGCACACAGTGACAGGGGATCACACTGCACAGGTCACTATGTACACACTGCAACATCACCCCCTCCTTGGAAATGTGAGGGTGGAGGGTCTGGTCACCAAAGTCCCCCCACATCAGAGATCCCAGTGTTCCCCCCTAAATCAGACTGCAGAGTTCTCCTTTACATCAGAGTTTGGGAAAATAGTTACTAAGGGGTTACATTTTTCCTAGATTGTAAGCTCTAACGAGCCGGGCCCTCTGTTTCCTCTTGTACCAAATTGTATTGTAACTGTAATGTCTGCCTTCATTTTGTAAAGCGCTGTGCAAACTGTTGGCGCTATATAAATCCTGTATAATAATAATAAAAAATAGGAACACATTTTATTAAAAAATATTGGTTTTTTACTTGTCGGGTTGCTTTAACTGACATCATATGCACATCAAAACTTATACCTTTGATTTGCAGATGAATGAAACAGAATATACAGTATACAAAAGTAGGAATGTGACTTTGTTTCTCTCCATCTCCTGTCTGAACAGTGGTTTGTTTTCTTGACAGCAGCAGCTTCTAAATCTGTCAAATTCATACAACTCCTAGATGTCATTTTGACAGCTGGTAATCGTTTGCAAGTGTGGTGAGAGGAGCAGCAGCTGGGCAAAAAGACAGGACACACTATAGGTGCTTCTCAAATAGACTCTTTTGAGCACATGTAGCATGCCCAGTGTCCAAAACTGGTTAAAAACCCAATTCCATAATCCAAGTCAAGTACACATATACAGTGCTCAGCATAAATGAGTACACCCCAACAGATTTGTCAGAAAACCTTTACTTCCCTTTCAGAATCAACATTTTCTAAAGGACACACTACTACAAATGCAGGCCATTGATTGCTAACAAGATTTGTTAATTTGGCACACAAAAAAGTATTTTTCCTAACAAATTAATTCAACACCATGTTGCAAAAATGAATACACCCCAATGAAAGTCTTAGGAGCAAAGCTAAATTTTAGACAACAAAATCCTAATTAACAATTCAACTACATGTAAGTCTAATTATTCATTAACCTCCCTAGCGGTCTGATTATGTCCATATTTCTGTGCTGAAAGCGGTAAATTTTTTTGCATGGAAATATGTATTTTTTTTTATTGTAGGCCTGTAATTTTTAGGAATAACTCACTGAAATCTGTCCGAACAAGAGTCTAGTTAACATTCCGGATATGATAAAACTTGAAACACAAAATCAAAAATTATAATTTAATAAATAATCATAAAAAATAATAATATAATAATATTACATTTACCGTATTTTCCGGCGTTTAAGACGACTTTTCAACCCATGAAAATCTTCTGAAAAGTCGGGGGTCGTCTTATACGCCGGTATACGGCGAGCCGGTGTCAGGGCGGCACTTTTTCTAGGGGCGGCGCCGCCCCCCCTCCTCCTCCAAGGGACACTAAGTACAGGGGTGGGCAGAGGGGCTGCTGTACCTTACCTGGCTCCGGTCCCGGTCCCACGACGATCCGGTCCAGGAAGCGCGGCTGCTCCTTCTTTCAGTTCGGCCGCTCAATGGTCGCTCGGCTCCGCCTCCTCACCGGTGATTGAGCGCCAGCACTGGAAAGGCACACAGGCGACCAATCACCGGCGAGGAGGCAGAGCCGAGCGGCCCCGCGATAATCGAGCGGCCGAACTAAAAGAAGGAGCAGCCGCTCCTCTCCCCCACTGACACTAACGATGGGGCACTATTCCTCCTCCACACTGACACCAACGATGAGGCACTGTTCCTCCCCCACTGACACTAACGATGGGGCACTATTCCTCCTCCACACTGACACCAACGATGAGGCACTGTTCCTCCCCCACTGACACTAACGATGGGGCACTATTCCTCCTCCACACTGACACCAACGATGAGGCACTGTTCCTCCCCCACTGACACCAACGATGGGGCACTATTCCTCCTCCACACTGACACCAACGATGAGGCACTGTTCCTCCCCCACTGACACCAACGATGGGGCACTATTCCTCCTCCACACTGACACCAACGATGAGGCACTGTTCCTCCCCCACTGACACCAACGATGGGGCACTATTCCTCCTCCCCACTGACACTAATGATGGGGCGCAATTCCTCCCACTGACACCAATGATGGGGCACAATTCCTGCCACTGATACCAATGATGGGGCGCTATTCCTCCCACTGACACCAATGATGGTGCGCTATTCCTCCCACTGACACCAATGATGGGGCGCAATTCCTGCCACTGATACCAACGATGGGCGCTATTCCTCCCACTGACACCAATGATGGGGCGCTATACCTCCCACTGACACCAATGATGGGGTGCAATTCCTCCCACTGACACTAATGATGGGACACTATTCCTCCCACTGACACCAATGATGGGGCACTATTCCTCCCACTGACACCAATGATGGGGCACTATTCTCCCCACTGATACCAATGATGGGGCACTATTCCTCCCACTGACACCAATGATGGAGCACTATTCCTCCCACTGACACTAATGATGGGACACTATTCCTCCCACTGACACCAATGATGGGGCACAATTCTTCCCACTGACACCAATGATGGGGCACTATTCCTCCCACTGACTAATGATGGGGCACTATTCCTCCCACTGACACTAATGATGGGACACTATTCCTCACACACTGACACTAATGATGGGGCACCATTCAGCGTCTGATGACAAATTTCTCCACGAATCATTATCACTCAATTCTGCAAGTGGTTCTGATATACTATCGCTGTTCTCTAGCCAGTCTAAAACCAATTTTGACCTAAAGCGACGCTTTTTGGACGCCATGGACTTTTCTACGTTTCCAGGCAGAAAGAACAGTCAAAATGCAGGCAGGGCACAGGAAAAAGCAGTAGGGACAAAATGTATGTGAAATACTTTGAAACAGTAATGGTTTACTATGTAATATTTGTTTATTAGAAAATGACAGTTTCTAAAATGTTGAAATTTGCCGCCGGTTCCGGCCCCCGTACGTCCCGACGCTCGCAGGGACCGGAACATGGAAGACGGCATCGGCCGGAGGAGATGGCCGGGGATGCTGCAGAGGATGCATCGCGGGAGCGAAGGACAAGGTAAGCGCTGCAGGGAATCCCTGAGCAACGCTGCATGGTAAGCCCGAGTGTAGCTCGGGGTTACCGCTTTTGGTACTGAAATTTTACCCCGAGCTACACTGGGGAATACCGCCAGGGGGGTTAAACAGGTGTCCAGCAGACAGCTGAATATAAAAGGGCATCATTTAACAAAGAGAACCCCTTCCTTGTCAGCAATGGCACCACATGGAAGAGAAAGGACACAAGGTCCGAGAAAGAAAAAAATTTCTTTACACAAGAAATGTGAAGGCTACAAGAGGATCAGCAACGTTTTGCTTCTCAGTCAGAATACTGTAGCAAAAGTGATACAAACATTTACCAAAGATGAAACTGCAACCATCTCACAGAGACGTCCAGTTAACATCTCAACAGCAGTGTCTTCTGATGAGAAGGGTTGAAGAAAATTGCAATGCAAGTTCACTGCAGTTAGCTCAAGAAGTAGGAAGCCAAACTGGGGTGATTGTTTCCCGTGGCACAATACGGTGTACACTGCAAAAGAAGGGCATGCATGGGTGTCATCCACGAAGAAAGCCTCTCCTAAAGCCCATGCACAAAAAATCCCACCTAGAATTTGTCAGGGCCCATGCTGAAAAAGAAGAAGACTACTGGGACTCTGTACTCTGGAGTGATGAGACCAAGATAAATGTTTTTGGAACTGATGGCTTCAAAACTGTTTATTGTTGCAAAGTTGAGGAGTACAAAGAAAAATGCATGGTGCCTACAGTGAAACTTGGTGGTGGCAGTGTCCTTCTGTGGGGCTGCATGAGTGCTGCTGGTGTCAGGGAGCTGCATTTCATTGATGGTGTTATGAATTCACAAATGTACTACTCTATACTGAAAGAGAAGATGCTACCATCACTCCGTGCCCCTGGTCGTCGTGCACTTTTCTAACATGACAATGATTCAAAATACACATCTAAGGCCACTGTTGCATTTCTGAAGAAGAACAGGGTGAAAGTGATTCAGTGACCAAGTATGCCTCCGGGTCTGAACCCTATCGAACACCTATAGGGAATTCTGAAGAGACAAGTTAAGCATCACTCTCCATCCAGCATCCTGGCTCTAAAAGAGGTCGTTCTTGAAGAATGGAAAAAGATAGATGTTGCAATATGTCACCAACTTGTTAATTCCATGCCTAGAAGACTTGCTGCTGTCCTTAAAATCATGGAGGTCATACAAAATACTAGATGGAGTAGTTTTTGTTGTGGAGTGTATTCATTTTTGCATCAACTAATTTGAGTAAAACTGAAGATTTTGTAATCTAAGTTATATTATTAACCTTACTTTCATGTAATGAGCTAAACCAATGTTCTATAAAAGTCAGTTTTGTCAAACTTTTGTAAATTGTTCTTGTGTTCATTGAGATATTGATTAAAATCTTACTTTTCAAAAGGAGTGTACTCATTTATGCTGAGCACTCTAAAACCATGACTACAGTGATGAAGTACGAAGTGCAGCAACAACCAGCCATTCCACCTAAAACATTTTAATGGGGAAAGAATCCAGATACGGAAAGAACCAAAATGGTAACTCTTCCATACGTAATCCAAAACTGAAAAACATACTATTGGAGTTAGGCTTGCAGTTCATAACTGGCATGATAGAAGGAAAATAGAATCTAACCATAGGGTACTGCACATATAATGAACTTACGTATCCTTGTTACTTTTTGCATAGATTTATGGAATAGGAAAGATACCATATTCCCACAAATGGCAATGCCTGGTGTGTCACTTACTAGGAGACGGAGCTGCTGAGAAACACGCAGGAAGAATAAAGATGCAGATCAGACGGCAGATGGCCATGTTCACCTCAACCTGTTCAGTGAGAGAATGGAGAAAGAACACCAAATGATTTCACCCTGTATACTGATTGTGCACTCATGTGTCCTGTGCTTCTTGTAACTTATACACCAAGACTTATATAAACAGTGAGCTCTCCAAGGACATCCCATCAAACGTTCTGCTCTTGCACAATGATCACAGAAACTAGTTTTGCCAGTTAAAATGTCACGTGCAAGGTGGCAGAAGCATGACATAAATATTTATACTATATAAGAGGACTGTTCCAAAAGTAATGCAAAAGTGGGTATACGTTTTTTATTAACTTACTTAGGTCGTTCAAATTTCACATGTTGGTAGAGTAACTCTTCTTCTTCTTCATTGCAGCTAAATAGTGGATTCCAAGCAGAAGCAATGTGTCATCCCTGAGTTCTTAACAAAACAGGGGTGCAGGCTGTACGACATCCACAGACGGCTGCAGAATAGTTTACAGAGATGCCACCAATGACAAAAACAATGTTGATGATTGTCAATGGTGTCATTTCCGTAATCATTCTGTAGCCTTCTGTGGATGTTGGACAGCCTGCACCCTGCCTTTGTCAAGAACCCAATGGTGGCACATTGTTTCTGCTTGGAACCTATTATTTACCTGCATTGAAAAATAAGTTGTTATAGAGGAAGAGTTACTCTACCAACATGTGAAATTTGAATGATTTATATAAGTTAATAAAAAAGTTATCCACACTTTTGAATTACATAGAAAACACAAAAGACCCATCACTGTAGGTTTAGCAAGAGAAACAAATTTACAAACCTTATTGCTAAGTTAAAAGAAATTATTTGTAGTAATAGGACAGCTGAAGATGTCACACATACACATTTGGTCAGCAAACATGTGGTATTCAGCTTCCGGCAGAGGCGGACTGACAACTCATGGGGCCCCTGGGCAATACGGGATCATGGGGCCCCTGTGTCCTTGCCCAAACTCAAAAAAGCCTATGAAAAAGGTACCAGGGGCATCTCATGGGGCCCTCTACTGACCCCGGGCCCTCGGGCAGTGCCTGAGTTTCCAAATGGTCAGTTCGCCCCTGGCTTCCGAAATATGTGAAACAAGCTGTCCAAGTACCATTACATGTTAGATAATATAATCTGTGTTAGCTCATAGGAAATGGAGAACCTCTAATAATGCTGCTAACCGTGTTGGCAGATTTATGGCACCTTGTTTGAGGCACTATAAAGGAAAACTGGTACACTTTCCTAATTGGCTCTATTGATGATTTTTTTTTTAATCCAAACAAGTTTTATTGTCAAGACAATGAACAGAGTTTACAGAATCAGCAATAATATTACTATACCAGCAGAGTTATGCATAAGTGAAACAATGTGGATACGCAGATCCTGTAACATACAGAATAACTGAAGCAATGACCAATTATAGCAGGAGACACATGGATCCAAGGCTATCCTGGAAGGCTCTATTGATGATTTTGTGAAGGATGAAGTCAGATTATTTATCCAGAGATCTTTGAGTGACATGCCTATGATCATGGGGTTCTCTGGAATATATTTATGCTGATATACTACTTCCCTAGCTAATGTTCTGGAGCAATCTTACATCATTTTAAGTAAACTTCATCATTATTGTTTTTACTAGTTGTAACAATAATGAGGTTTGATAAACCCGAAGCTAGTAAACAAAGAGAATGTGGGTAATACAAAACATGGTGTACCCTCTTTTCTCCAAAATACGCAAGTCAGTGACAGGTGGTTAGATTTAAAATCTTGTTTGTGAGATACATTTCAAATATCTACCCACTAGAACCAGCTGGAAGCATGAAGCAGGCTATCATAAAAGACATAGCAGAACTCAGGCCTAGTGTCATTAAACCCATTAGCAGAAATCTGACAATTCAGAGCACTAAAAGCTGTCGTAAATAACAATAAACCAAAGACTTTTTCGATAAAAGTGAAATTGCTAGGTAATAAAACCTCTGGCAGAGCTCAACAAGTTTTAATGCATGTCGTGATTGGCTGTCTTAAATTCATTTCGAGCAATACACAGTTGAGTTTGGCTCTGCTTGACTTGAATCTGTCATTTTTTAAAATATGGTCATCTGCAAATATTGATACAGTTAGAAAAACTGTCATGGAGATAGTGTCTGCTGAACTGTCATAAAACACTTTTAACACCCACTCAGCACACTCTTCAGAATCATTCATTGGTTATGTCATTTCTGTTATTTCCCTCCTCAGGGGACAGAACAGCTGCATCTGCATCTGAAGCTTATAAATGCTCAATTTTCCTTTGAAACTATGCATGAATGCTAAAAGTCATTTCTGAGAGCCAGTGACTCAATCAGAATTGCACTTACACTACAGTGAATCAGACTCCATCTGACCCAAAGGCCAGTCAAACTTTTCTTAAGTCGTTTTTCACTTTTAATCCTGTTTATTTTATTCTTGTTATTGTCTGTTTTGTAATGTCTTTTTCTGTAGTTATTACACTGATTCTATAAATGCTCTAAATAAGAACTTTGTAGAACATCACCATATTTTAAACTCTGTCACTTTCCTGTCTGCATGGCAGAGAGTGTTACAGACATTTTCTAAAGGGTCAGAATTGTTACAGCACATGCTGTGAATGGAGCGTGTTTGGGTTAAAACATATGGTGGCATGCAGGGGCGGACTGACCATTGGGAAACTCGGGCACTGCCCGAAGGCCTGGGTCAGTAGGGGGCCCCATGAGATGTCCCTGGTACCTTTCATAGGCTTTTTTTGGGTGTGGTTTGAGTGTGGGTGAGGACACAGGGGCCCCATGATCCCCTATTGCCCGTGGGCCCCATGAGTTCTCAGTCCGCCCCTGGTGGCATGTTTTACATAAAAATATGTTTGTGTAAAGGGTTAACTGCAGAGTTAACTGACCCCAGTGATGATCACACTCAGGCTCTTGGCACTTAGAATGTTGTCCCACAAATCGGCACATCTCAGTGCAGGGTGAGGCCGAGGGTGCCATTGTCACACTTGTGTGTGACTATTATAGTCTTTTAGAACTATGTCCAAAGGCATAAAAGGGGTTTTAAACCCTTACATATACCCAGTGAAGTGACTGGCCTCATGTGATACACAGAGATGAAACAAATCCTCCTACATACACTATATTGCCAGGAGTATTGGGACGCCTGCCTTTACATGCACATGAACTTTAATGGCATCCCAGGGCTCAATATTGAGTTGGCCCACCCTTTGCAGCTATAACAGCTTCAACTCTTCTGGGAAAGCTGTCCACAAGGTTTAGGAGGGTGTGTATGGGAAGGTTTGACAATTCTTCCAGAAGCACATTTGTGAGGTCAGGTACTGATATCGGACGAGAAGGCCTGGCTCACAGTCTCCACTCTAATTCATCCCAAAGGTGTTCTATCAGGTTGAGGTCAGGACTCTGTGCAGGCCAGTCACGTTCCTTCACCCCAAACTCGCTCATCCATGTCTTTATGGACCTTGCTTTGTGCACTGGTGTTCAGTCATGTTGGAACAGGAAGGGGTCATCCCCAAACTGTTCCCACAAAGTTGGGAGCATGAAATTGTCCAAAATGTCTTGGTATGCTGACCCCCTTAAGAGTTCCCTTCACTGGAACTAAGGGGCCAAGCCCAACCCCTGAAAAACAACCCCACACCATAATCCCCCCTCCACCAAACTTTACACTTGGCACAATGCAGTCAGGGAACTATTATTCTCCTGGCAACCACCATTTCCAGACACATTCATCAGATTGCCCGACAGAGAAGCATTATTTGTCACTGCAGAGAACACGTCTCCACTGCTCTAGATTCCAGTGGTGGCGTGCTTTACACCACTGCATCTAACACTTTGCATTGCACTTGGTGATGTAAGGCTTGGATGCAGCTGCTCGGCCATGGAAACCCATTCCATGAAGCTCTCTACATACTTTTGTTGTGCTAATCTGAAGGCCACACAAAGTTTGGAGGTCTTTATTGACTCTGCAGACAGTTGGCGACTTCTGCACACTGTGCCCTTCAGCATGCGCTGACCCTGCTCTGTCACTTTACGTGGCCTACTACTTCGTGGTGGAGTTGCTGTTGTTCCCAGTTGCTTCCACTTTGTTATAATACCTCTAACAGTTGACCGTGGAATATTTAGTGGCAAGAAAATTTCATCAATGGACTTATTACACAGGTGGCAACCTATCACGGGACCATGCTTGAATTCACTGAGCTCCTGAGAGCGACCCATTCTTTCACAAATGTTTGTAGAAGCAGTCTGCATGCCTAGGTGCTTGATTTTAACACATTAAACATTTAACATTTGATTGGAACACCTGAATCTCCCAATACTTTTGCCAATATAGTGTAAGTTGTACCTGTTTATCTAAAACTGTCTATCCCCAACATCCATTCAAAGTGCAGAAATTACACGGGATCTCTCAGCTCTAAAAGCCAAGGAGTGGGAAGCTAAATTTACATCAGTGAGGAGAGCTCTGATAGTTTATTGGAGGGAAGGGTCAAAAACCGATGCATAGCATAAAGGAACAGAGCTGAGGCTTTCAATCACAAGCTGTGCCCTCCAGTGTCACCATTTTTCTCTTGGTGTCAGGAAAACCCATCAGACGAGACTAATGCAGATAGTAGAGGAACCAGGAAGTGGACAGAAATTACACTTAGTGCTCTGGATTAAGACAAGTACACACTATAGATGGATATGCTTTGTTCATATTTCATGTCTGAGGTGTACAACCACTTTAAACCAAATCTGCATAATTTACATACCAGTGGTTTTGGCCCAGTCTAGTTTTACTCCTAACAATCATACAGAACTTCCTAACCATCCCTTTCGAAAATAGTGGGGGTTTACCAAATATGCTGAGTATAACAAACGTGGCCAGTTTTAGTGGGAGATTTGGTTGCATTGTTTTCAATTATAAGATGCTGTAGCCTCCCTGGCGGTATTCCCGAGTGTAGCTCGGGGTAAAGTTTCAGTACCACAAGCGGTAACCCCCAGCTACACTCGGGCTTACCATGCGGCGCTGCTCCGCGATCCCTCGATCACTTACCTTGTCCTGCGCTCCCGCGATGTCCCTCCTGCAGTTTCCCCGGCAATGTAATCCGGCGGATGCCGGCATCTGTCATCTGGGTTCCGTCCCCTGCGAGCGTCGGGACGTATGGGGGATGGAATGGCGGGAAATTTGAAAATGACAAAAAGTGACATTTACTAAAATCACTAAAATCACATAGTAAAACATTACTGTGTCAAACCATTTCACATACATTTTGTCTGGAGTGCTTTGTCCTGTGCCCTGCCTGCATTTTTACTGTTCTTCCTGCCTGGAAACTGAGAAATGTCCATGGCGTCCAAAAAGCGTCCCTTTAGGTCAAAAGCGGTTTTAGACCAGCTAGAGAACAGCGATAGTAAATTAGAACCACTTGCAGAATTGAGTGATAATGATTCGTGGGGAAATTCGTCATCAGACACTGAAAACGATTTTGCGACTTTGCTCAGTGATGTGCGAACTTGGCGCTATATTTCAAATTTCAGTGTTTTTGGTTTGATTATATTATTGAATTAAATTTATTATTGTTATATTATTTTTTATGATTATTTAATAAATTATCATTTATGATTTCTTGTTTCAAGTTTTATCATACCCGGGATGTTTACTAGACTCTTGTTCGGACAGATTTCAGTGAGTTATTCCTAAAAATTACAGGCCTACAATAAAAAAAATACATATTTCCATGCAAAAAAATGTACCGCTTTGAGCACAGAAATAGGGACATAATCAGACTGCTAGGGAGGTTAAAGAATATTGAGCTTTATTTTTACATGGCGTGGTATGGCCGAATCTTAGATGCCGGAGAGGCCATACGCTTCAATAAATATATCTTGTTGTTGCGAGTCACTTCTGTAAATGACAAACAAACCACATTCCCTAAGGCTTCTTGAGAGTCGATGGGAGCATCTGAGTACCATCAGCTTCTGGCTACGTTTAGTGTTCCTTGCACTACCCAGCCTAGTGACCACTGTCAAAGAGACAAGAAGTAAGTTTCTAACTTTTTGCCACTATCCAAAACACACAAAATGATAATTTGAGGGAAGGAAAAGCAAATCTCTGTCATCCAAGCTGCAAAAAGCTGCCTCCTCATTTGGGTATTAAAAACGTAAAACTACATACATTTTATTTAATTATTATGTTAGGGCTAATAGATTATTTTACAATCATCCTATCTTTTTTAGTGTATTTTGTGTTTTTAGTCAGCAGATGGTGCTATCATTTCTTATTGTGGTTTTACAGACTTAGATTTTCCTATTTTGTTGTAAAAAAAACCCTGCTTTTTACAGGCCTTAATAGCCTAAGCTTCATATTTATCCTGAACGAGTCAGAACATTGACTCCTTTCTTTCCCTTACTGTGTACAGATGGGTCATATGTTCAGTCACAGAGAGACAGCCTGAAGGCAGGCAGCCTATAGTGCTTTCTCTATAGAAAATTATTTTGTATTATTTTGTTTGAGCATTGAAGGCTGTACAGTATGCCTACAGGCTTTAGTAACAGAAATCTGGCAAGATTGTTCAGGTTGTTCAGGCTAGAAATAATTGAAATACAATGTGGAAATGGATATATGATTTTACATTTTGACCAGAGATACGCTTTATATTTCTTTTTTCTTTCATTTGTTATATTTTCTGGTGCCACATAAAAAAATCTCAAAATTGACAAATTTCACAGAAATTCACAAAATTGACAAATTTCACAGAAATTTGCCATGTCATTTTAAATGGGACCAATTAAAAAACATACTTTTCATTTACAGTAAACCTACATTTTTTAAATTAAAGTGACACAAAAGAACTGAACATTACATAGAAAAAAAAATAAAGTTTGCAAGGCAATATTAGTTAATGATTAACCCCCTCAAAAAATAATGTGTGTATTATTTTGCAAAAGCAAAGGCTGAAGGTTTTTTACCTTCATGCATTCTATGCATGAATCTATGAAGGTAAAATAGCCCTCCAATACTTACCTGAGCCTGATCTCGATCCAGCAATGAGCACGAGATCAGTGGCTCTCCCAGCTCTCTCTTCTCATTGGCTCAGAGACAACAGCAGGAGCCATTAGCTCCTGCTACTGTCAATCACAGTCAGTGAGAAGGGAGCAGAGGCAGGGTTGAGCCATGCTCTGTGTGTCTATGGACACACAGATCCGGCTTGGGAGTGAGCACCCACGAGTTCCCACAGAGCAAGCGGCTTGCTATGGGGGCAATCAGCAGGGGTAGGAGCCAGGAAAGACGGCGAGGGACTTGAGAAAAGGAGGATCGGTGCTGTTCTGTGCAAAACCATTGCAAAGAGCAGGTAAGTAAGACATGCTTGTAAAGTGTGCCATCCACTGATTGAAATTTGACTAGCTCAGAAGGGACTAGCTGAATTTAAATCAGGATGTAGACTCCCTGTTCGATCAGCAGCTACAACCAATCAGTAGCAACCACTGATCAGTGTATTCTGACAGCAGAGGGTGCCAATGTCAGAATATATTGTCCTGTTGGGCTGAGCAAAAAAAACCCAAAAACCTAAGCATAAAAGTGGTTAAATATAACACCCCAGTCACATCAAAGCCGATTTTAAAATCGTGCGACTTACAGTGAAGTAGCACGATTTCAAAATCAGGTGACCTGCCAATTTCATTGCGATTTGCAAGATATCTGACACAGATGTCTATGCAAATCACACCAAAAGTAGTGCATGTACTACTTTAGAAATCGGTGCGGCTCCAACCAAGTCGGAACTGCATCGATATGAGCGCACTGATAGCGGACAATAGGGTGCGACTTGGCATACGATTTGTAAGTCGCCTTGCATGCAAATTGCATGCCAGGTTGCACCCGATGTGACCGGGGGATTAACTTGACAAACAAACAAAAAATATTTCAGTAGATTAAGGTTCAGTTCTTCTGACCCGATGCAGCTGGATGTGATTTCAATGTGACTTTAAGGCAACTTTGATATTTTGTGATTTTGTCTTAAAAAATATCTGAAGTCACTGCCAGAGTCGCAATGATTATACAAAGACTTTGCGACTTTTGTGATTGTAACATTGCAGACTATGGCACACATGTCACACCAAAGACACAGTGGCTAAATGGTTAGCACTTCTGCCTGGCAGTACTTGGGTCGTTGGTTCAAACCACAACATTGCCTGCATGGAGTTTGCATGTTCTCCCTGTGCCTGTGTGGGTTTCCTCCAGGTACTCTGGTTTCCTCCCACACTCCAAAGACATGCTGGTAATTTAATTGGATCCTGTATAAAAATTGGCCCTAGTATATGAATGTAAGTTAGAGACCTTAAATTGTATGCCCCTTGAGGGTTAGGGACTGATGTGAATGTACAATATATAGAAAATGAAAAAAAGTGAGCGCTGATCCTAAAAAAGCAGCTAGGCACTCTAAGTAACCAATAAATATACATAATAATATAAATAAAAGTTCAGCGCTAAATGATAAATCTGAAAATTGGCCACTGTAAGTCCAGTTCATATAAACGTGCCAGGTGAAAAATGGAAATCCACAATGGTGATCCGTGAGGAAGTAGCAGAAATGCGCACTCACCAGAAGGCGTATATATATAAGAGCAGTATATATCAAAAGCTCAGGGATCCTCAATCAAGAAGAAACAGGTCTGGTCACTGTAGGATTGGCCTTTCCTTTCCTCAAGGGTGCAGAGCAAAATTCTTCCTCCTCTCCGGTGGATGCTTGGATTCCTAATAAGGATTCTGCAAAGAGGTACTCCTGTGCCTAGAGTGCAGGAGCGAGGAGGCGGCACAGTACCGGGGCTCTGCACTCCAGGTACGGGAGTACCTCTTTGCAGAGTCCTTATTAGGAATCCAAGCATCCACCTGAGAGGAGGAAGAATTTTGCTCTGCACCCTTGAGGAAAGGAAAGGCCAATCCTACAGTGACCAGACCTGTTTCTTCTTGATCGAGGATCCCTGAGCTTTTGATATATACTGCTCTTATATATATCCGCCTTCTGGTGAGTGCGCATTTCTGCTACTTCCTCATGGATCACCATTGTGGATTTCCATTTGTCACCTGGCACATTTATATGAACTGGACTTACAGTGGACAATTTTCAGATTTATCACTTAGCGCTGCACTTTTAATGTACAATATATATATATGTAAAGTGCTGCGTAAATTAGTGGCACTATATAAGTACCTGAAATAAAATATAATAAATAAAGACACAGAAAGGTAGTACAGGAAGTGCTGCAACTTGAGTCCCAGCAATTAAGACGGCACCCATTGCAACAAATTTGTTTTTACTTGTCTTGCGACTTTCTGTGTTGTAGGCCGCACCAAGTCGTACCAGAGGTCACAGCAGTGTGAACCAGGGATAATAATGCAAAAACAGGTAGAAAACCTCAGTTGAAAGAACTTACATAACTGAAACAAAATCATTATAGTTTTATTATAAAGAGCTTCACAGGCTATAATCCTTGGAATTAAATAGTCTGGGAGACCGGCAATAAATGGCGGGCAAAGTAGCGGGTACATTGCAAGGTTTTTCTACCTTCCGCAGATGATCTAAGTCCTAAATGGCCACGAATAACACCGATAGCATAACAAAGATAATGTAAACTTTTGGGAACCTTCCAAGTCCTTCCACCACTGACCCTCTTTCTGTGGTGTGAGAAATGAATTTATCCTGGCCACATTTAGGCAGAATAAAACCTAGGATGGAATAATACTGACCTGATACTCACCCAACTCAACAAATCTTTTCCTGCCAACACTCCATAATCATTTTTAGCCCCTGTCTTTACAAAACAATGCTGTTTCAAAGACAATCATTTTTTTTTAAATTGATTAAGATGATATGAGTATCCTGAAAGATATCCTTCTCATCACGAGTATTATATACAGTATATATAAAGTATTATGGATGCTAATCCTAGGCAATGCTTTACCTGCCCACGCTCCTGATTCCTGTCTTGACAAAACTTTCAAATATTAAGGGATTCTCAGCATATTCCAAGCTTGCGTGCATGAATTTAACTTTCATAATAAACAGGAAAAATATATATATCCCAAATGGAAAAAACTACAATTGTTTCCCCTGGGGAAGGAAGAGGAGGTCTGAATGGTTTTAACTCTATCAGGAGTTAGGATAGCAGTGAGGACTAAAGCTTAGTATACACGATCAGAAAATCGTACAAAAAAATACCGCTTTCAAAGTGATCGTACAATAATCTAATCATTAGTACACAGCTTTCATCCGAAATTATTTGAAGGGAAAAGTACGAAAATTTTTCTGTACATTTCCAGATCATATGATTTTTGTTTAATAAGTACAGTTTTCTTCCAAAAATACAATCAAAATTCAAGACATTATATCACTTCCAAATTTTTATTCCATCATACAAGAGTTTTCGTAACTTTAGTAACCGCTTCACTGTTGATATGAGACTAGCAGGCGGAAACATTGGACGATCAGTTGTCCGATATTCTCATCAGAGATGGGAGAGAGCATTTGGGTGGGAAACCCAACTCGCACTACAGCTGGAACTATTGCCCTCTAGTAGTTAGTACCAGATTCCCTGTCCAGGAATTCCTCCTTACAGCCAGATTGAGCAGTATCTTGGGTTGGAGAGGTACATTGGTAGATGCTGGATAGCTCACCAGAAGAGGATTTTTGTGTGTATAAAGACTTGTAATATAGTTCAGGAAATTTGTCCTCAGTTGCCATTTGCTTGGGCATCCCATATACCCCCTACCCCATCCAAGTTCTACATCCCTAATAAAACTTCAAAACAAAGCTCAAGGACTGTTGTTCTGTCTCCTGGTGCAAGTCTTGGTGAAGATGTGTGATGCCTGACTGTGTGGGACTATAGGGGGACCCAAATCTCCAGCAATTCCTAAGGGAGTAGTGCTACATCGTCTGTATTAAAGAATAAAAGAAAAGAGCGCACCAACCTTGTGCAATAACTCAGTAAACAGTAGATGAATGTATTAATAAAATATACTCACAAGAGTAGCAGTAAAATAGGCATATAATAACCATAGCCAACACAGGGTTACAGGTCACGTGCAAGTTCCATCCGGAGGGGAGATAAACTCTTGGTCAAGCTAACACATTTTGAAAGGTGTTCCCTTCTTCATCAGAGCTAGTCATAAAGAGATAAGTCACCCCTCAATAAAATGTTATTATACCCCACAGGGCCTGCCCTCATATGTGAGACAGCCTCATTTTGGGAGAAATGGGAAAGGGGATATGGGGTGGTTATTTTGGCTTCAATGTGTCACAGCAGAAAAAAATATTTCATAAATAATAATAACAAAATTGGCATACATAAAAAGCATACATATAACATAAGTAATAATAATAAAATTAGCATAGAAAAAAGCTTAATATGTTCAAAAATGGAAAGGGATAGGATGGAAAGATGATACCCTCTTTTTGACATAAATGACGTTAAAATATATTATAATTAAAGTTGATGAGCACCTTGAGAATTTTATTGAGAATTGCTATGATATCTATTGAACCAGATTTTTTTTTTGTTCCAAAAAAGTATTTTATTGAAATATGAAAGGCATATCAAGTCATATACAGATACGAGTCACAGTTCGTGCATAGACCTAGTATATATTCTCCCGTAACGCAGACGGGACATAAGATGTTGGCTTAAAGTGTGATTCATCTCGAGGCAAAATATCACAATGTGTCAAATGAATATTACATACCAGTAGATATAATGATTACATTAGGTAAGATATATAAGTAAATATAATGGACACTGCTCCACTGAGTAGGGAGTTCTTAGGTAAAGGGATAATGGAGTGTAGGGCAGGAATGTCCACTGAGGGCTAGAGATGAGCGAATTATTCAAAAATTTGATTCGGCTGATTCGCCGAATTTCAGGAAGAAATTCGATTCGATGCGAATTAATTCGCTACGAAGTTAACTTATAAAAAGGGTTTCTAGGCTTCAGAGAGCCTTTAAATTAGTGCAGAACACTGTACCTTTAATTTAAATGCCCTTGGAGACGAGGAAGGAGAAGGAGAAGGATGAGAAGAAGGAGAAGGAGAAGGATGAGAAGAAGGAGAAGGATGAGAAGAAGGAGAAGGATGAGAAGAAGGAGAAGGATGAGAAGAAGGAGAAGGAGAAGGATGAGAAGATGGAGAAGGAGAAGGATGAGAAGAAGGAGAAGGATGAGAAGAAGGAGAAGGAGAAGGATGAGAAGCAGGAGAAGGATGAGAAGAAGGAGAAGGATGAGAAGAAGGAGAAGGATGAGAAGAAGGAGAAGGATGAGAAGAAGGAGAAGGATGAGAAGAAGGATGAGAAGAAGGATGAGAAGAAGGAGAAGGATGAGAAGAAGGATGAGAAGAAGGAGAAGGATGAGAAGAAGGAGAAAGAGAAGGATGAGAAGAAGGAGAAGGATGAGAAGAAGGATGAGAAGAAGGAGAAGGATGAGAAGAAGGAGAAGGAGAAGGATGAGAAGAAGGAAAAGGAGAAGGATGAGAAGAAGGAGAAGGAGAAGGATGAGAAGAAGGAGAAGGATGAGAAGAAGGAGAAGGAGAAGGATGAGAAGAAGGAGAAGGATGAGAAGAAGGAGAAGGATGAGAAGAAGGAGAAGGAGAAGGATGAGAAGAAGGATGAGAAGAAGGAGAAGGATGAGAAGAAGAAGCATGAGAAGAAGGAGAAGGATGAGAAGAAGGAGAAGGAGAAGGATGAGAAGAAGGAGAAGGATGAGAAGAAGGAGAAGGATGAGAAGAAGGATGAGAAGAAGGATGAGAAGAAGGAGAAGGATGAGAAGAAGGACAGTTCTGTGACAGTTTCTGCCTATTTCTGACAGTTCTGGGACATTCACTCCATACAGCGGTTGAAACATTGTATCTATTTGTTTCCATAAATGGATCCATGTATGGAAACAAATAGATACAATGTTTCAACCGCTGTATGGAGTGAATGTCACAGAACTGTCAGAAATAGCGGAGCTCTGCAGATACACTTAGAGGAGCTCTGCAGATACACTTTTTGCCGGCTTGGAATTATTCTTATTTTCATCCTACTTCTTCTTCTTCTTCATCCTCTTCTTCTTCTTCTGAGGATGAGGATGAAGAAGAAGAAGAAGAAGAAGTAGGATGAAAATAAGATTAATTCCAAGCCGGCAAAAAGTGTATCTGCAGAGCTCCTCTAAGTGTATCTGCAGAGCTCCTCTAAGTGTATTTGCAGAATAGAGGAGCTCTGCAGATACACTTTTGCCGGCTTGGAATTATTCTTATTTTCATCCTACTTCTTCTTCTTCTTCTTCTTCATCCTCATCCTCTTCTTCTTCTTCTGAGGATGAGGATGAGGATGAAGAAGAAGAAGAAGAAGAAGAAGAAGAAGAAGTAGGATGAAAATAAGATTAATTCCAAGCCGGCAAAAAGTGTATCTGCAGAGCTCCTCTAAGTGTATCTGCAGAGCTCCTCTAAGTGTATCTGCAGAATAGAGGAGCTCTGCAGATACACTTTTTGCCGGCTTGGAATTATTCTTATTTTCATCCTACTTCTTCTTCTTCTTCTTCATCCTCATCCTCATCCTCTTCTTCTTCTGAGGATGAGGATGAGGATGAAGAAGAAGAAGAAGAAGAAGAAGAAGTAGGATGAAAATAAGATTAATTCCAAGCCGGCAAAAAGTGTATCTGCAGAGCTCCTCTAAGTGTATCTGCAGAGCTCCTCTAAGTGTATCTGCAGAATAGAGGAGCTCTGCAGATACACTTTTTGCCGGCTTGGAATTATTCTTATTTTCATCCTACTTTTTCTTCTTCTTCATCCTCATCCTCTTCTTCTTCTTCTGAGGATGAGGATGAAGAAGAAGAAGAAGAAGTAGGATGAAAATAAGATTAATTCCAAGCCGGCAAAAAGTGTATCTGCAGAGCTCCTCTAAGTGTATCTGCAGAATAGAGGAGCTCTGCAGATACACTTTTTGCAGGCTTGGAATTATTCTTATTTTCATCCTACTTCTTCTTCTTCTTCTTCTTCTTCATCCTCATCCTCAGAAGAAGAAGAAGAGGATGAGGATGAAGAAGAAGAAGAAGTAGGATGAAAATAAGAATAATTCCAAGCCGGCAAAAAGTGTATCTGCAGAGCTCCTCTATTCTGCAGATACACTTAGAGGAGCTCTGCAGATACACTTTTTGCCGGTTTGGAATTCTTCTTATATTCATCCTACTTCTTCTTCTTCTTCTTCTTCTTCTTCTTCATCCTCATCCTCATCCTCAGAAGAAGAAGAAGAGGATGAGGATGAAGAAGAAGTAGGATGAAAATAAGATTAATTCCAAGCCGGCAAAAAGTGTATCTGCAGAGCTCCTCTATTCTGCAGATACACTTAGAGGAGCTCTGCAGATACACTTTTTGCCGGCTTGGAATTAATCTTATTTTCATCCTACTTCTTCTTCATCCTCATCCTCATCCTCTTCTTCTTCTTCTGAGGATGAGGATGAAGAGGAAGAAGAAGAAGAAGAAGGATGAAAATAAGAATAATTCCAAGCCGGCAAAAAGTGTATCTGCAGAGCTCCTCTATTCTGCAGATACACTTAGAGGAGCTCTGCAGATACACTTTTTGCCGGCTTGGAATTAATCTTATTTTCATCCTACTTCTTCTTCATCCTCATCCTCTTCTTCTTCTTCTGAGGATGAGGATGAGGATGAAGAAGAAGAAGAAGAAGAAGTAGGATGAAAATAAGATTAATTCCAAGCCGGCAAAAAGTGTATCTGCAGAGCTCCTCTAAGTGTATCTGCAGAATAGAGGAGCTCCGCAGATACACTTTTTGCCGGCTTGGAATTATTCTTATTTTCATCCTACTTCTTCTTCTTCTTCTTCATCCTCATCCTCTTCTTCTTCTTCTGAGGATGAGGATGAAGAAGAAGAAGAAGAAGTAGGATGAAAATAAGATTAATTCCAAGCCGGCAAAAAGTGTATCTGCAGAGCTCCTCTAAGTGTATCTGCAGAGCTCCTCTAAGTGTATCTGCAGAATAGAGGAGCTCTGCAGATACACTTTTTGCCGGTTTGGAATTCTTCTTATTTTCATCCTACTTCTTCTTCTTCTTCTTCTTCTTCTTCTTCTTCATCCTCATCCTCATCCTCAGAAGAAGAGGATGAGGATGAGGATGAAGAAGAAGTAGGATGAAAATAAGATTAATTCCAAGCCGGCAAAAAGTGTATCTGCAGAGCTCCTCTAAGTGTATCTGCAGAGCTCCTCTAAGTGTATCTGCAGAATAGAGGAGCTCTGCAGATACACTTTTTGCCGGCTTGGAATTAATCTTATTTTCATCCTACTTCTTCTTCTTCTTCATCCTCATCCTCATCCTCAGAAGAAGAAGAAGAGGATGAGGATGAGGATGAAGAGGAAGAAGAAGAAGAAGTAGGATGAAAATAAGAATAATTCCAAGCCGGCAAAAAGTGTATCTGCAGAGCTCCTCTATTCTGCAGATACACTTAGAGGAGCTCTGCAGATACACTTTTTGCCGGCTTGGAATTATTCTTATTTTCATCATACTTCTTCTTCTTCTTCTTCATCCTCATCCTCTTCTTCTTCTTCTGAGGATGAGGATGAGGATGAAGAAGAAGAAGAAGTAGGATGAAAATAAGATTAATTCCAAGCCGGCAAAAAGTGTATCTGCAGAGCTCCTCTAAGTGTATCTGCAGAGCTCCTCTAAGTGTATCTGCAGAATAGAGGAGCTCTGCAGATACACTTTTTGCCGGCTTGGAATTCTTCTTATTTTCATCCTACTTCTTCTTCTTCTTCTTCTTCTTCATCCTCATCCTCATCCTCTTCTTCTTCTGAGGATGAGGATGAGGATGAAGAAGAAGAAGAAGAAGTAGGATGAAAATAAGAATTCCAAACCGGCAAAAAGTGTATGTGCAGAGTTCCTCTATTTCTGACAGTTCTCTGACAGCTTCTTCACATGTACAGCGGTTGAAACATCTGTATCCTAAATGGAAACTAATAGATACAATGTTTCAACCGCTGTACATGTGAAGGAACTGTCAGAGAAATGTCAGAAATAGCGGAGCTCTCTGCAGGGACACTTTTGCCGGCTGATCGGGAAAAATCCGATTCGCGCACCCGAAGTAGGCAAATATTCGGATTCGACGCGAATCAAATTTTTCCTGAAATTCGTATCGAATTCCGGTTCGCCTGGTTCGATTCGCTCATCTCTACTGAGGGCATATATGCCCTGTGTACCCGTATCTGGAAAATGTAGGTTACGTTTAAAAAAAAAAAAATTTTTACACCTGTATGTTCTGTTCCTTAGAGAAGATATGATTAGTAGGGGTGTGTAAAAGGTGTGAGAAAAAGAAAAGTCAGAGAAGAGAAAGGAGAGTCGATTGAAGAGAGATGTGGAAAGTGACAACTGAAAGGGGAGGAAGAGAGAGAGAAAAAGGGGGGGGGATTATAATTAAAGTTAAAATCTAATTAAAAATAAAAATTAAATTAAAATTAGAGACGTCTTAATTAAATGTATCAAACACGCGTGGGAAATAAAATCAACCTTAGGACGGATATCGGAATCACTAATCTATAATAGATCTACAAATTAATATACCAAAAATAATTTATATAAAAATAACAATATGTGAAATAAGATCAAATATACATGTGTATAAAAATATATGTATATGTGTATAAAAAATAGCAAACACCAAAAAACTAAGTATAACTAGTGGTAACAGTAGATCTTATAAAACGGGCACACAGTATTCAGGAAAAATAAATTTTGCATCTAAGTATTAATTTAGAAGGTCTATAGTGGATACCTGGATTAAAGATAGGAATCATCCATTCAGGTTCAGTTCCCATAGCTAGGAGGCATTCAGCCACTAAGGGGTTTATTTACTAAAGCTGGAGAGTCCAAAATCAGACTCCCTTCTGCATAGAAACCAATCAGCTTCTAACCTCAGCTTGTTCAATGAAGCTTTGGCAATGAAACCTGGAAGCTGATTGGTTTCTATGCAGAAGGGAGTCTGATTTTGGACTCTCCAGCTTTAGTAAATAAACCCCTAAGTGTCAGTGTTTCTGTCAGTTTCGCAGAACTGACGGTAAAAACGGTGAAATAAATACTGCAGAGAGCCTGCAGGTGGCGGTGGAACGCACGCCAGTTTTCTAAGTATTAGTGCGCATGCGCCATTCCAGCGGCCATTTTACTGGAGAACACATTGCAGGAAGGCAGTCCGAAAGTGCTCCTGCACTTTTGCTGATTACAGATGTTTTGAAACTTATTGCAGCAGTCATAATAGAGGCAGTGGGTAGGAGGGGGAGCTCCAATGTGCAAGAAAAGAGTGGTAGAAGTATAAGGAGAAAGTAAACTGGGTGGTGGACCACACACCGACAAACTGCGCATGCACCGTGCGATCCAGTGGCCATCATTGTGAAGGGCTCCCAATAGGGACTAACGCCATCTACTGCCTGCACCATAGATGACACATTTGTGATACTGACCAGATTAACCACTAGCCTACAGGGCACTTATACCCCCTTCCTGTCCAGGACAATTTCCAGCTTTCAGCGCTGTCACACTTTGAATGACAACTGCGCAGTCATGCAACACCCAACCCATATGAAATTTTTATAATTTTTTTGTGACAGATAGAGCTTTATTTTGGTGGTATTTAATCACCTCAGGGTTTTTTTATTTTTTCTTAAACAAACCAAAAACCACTGAAAATTTTGAAAAAAAGTTTTTTCTTAGTTTTTGTTATAAAATTTTGTAAATAAGTGATTTTTCTCCTTCACTGATGTGCGCTAATGAGGCTGCAGCGATGGGCCCTGATAGGCTGCACTGATGGACACTGATAGGTGGCACTGATGGGCACTGATGAGGAGGCACTGGTAGGTGGCACTGATGGGCATTGACAGGCATCACTGATGGGCATTGAAAGGCAGTATTGATATATGGTACTGATAGGCGGCACTGACTGGCACCGTTAGGTGGCACTGACTGGCACTGATAGGCAGCACTAACGGGCACTCATAGGTGGCACTGATGCACACTGATAGGCGGCACTGACTGGCACTGATAGATGGCACTGATTGGCAGCACTGATAGGTGGCACTGACTGGCACTGATGGGTGACACTGAAAGGCAGCTCAGATGGGCATTGATATGTGGCATTGATGTGGCACTGATGGGCACTGGCAGGTCACATGGATGAGCACTGAGAGCTGGCACTGATGGACACTGACAGGTGTCACTGCTGGGGCTACACTGATGATCAGTGCACATGTCCCGAGAAATGCCGATTACCGGCTCTCCTCTCCTCACAAGTTGTCAGCGTGACAGCTCAAAAGGAGATAAATTCCGGTATCCAGCATTTCCATGTTTACATGTGATCAGCTGTGATTGGGCACAGCTGATCACATGACCGAGCCGACATCTTCGGCTCTTTCCATGGATCGGTGATCCACTGTGTCCGAGGGACACAGCGCACTGCCGATCGCCGCGCTGCGCATTCTTGGAGCTGCGCATGCCTGGTGAGAATGGGAGGACGTCATATGACGTCCTCCCAGAACAAAAGAACCGCTTTGCGGCCATCATTGGACTATATGGCGGGAGGGAGGCGGTTAATATAATCACCTCAGTCTTTCCTCAGAGGTACAACTCGATACCTCAATAAACTGTGTATATAATACAACATCCAATTAAAAAATAATAATAATAAATGGCAAAGTAGACAGTAAATGATCAAACAAAT